>NC_142809.1:12066042-12288025 GCF_049724085.1 Artemia sp. Qi Xiang Cuo | reverse complement strand
GCCCAGTGTTCGAAGAGAAGGAATGCCCTACCAAAGCCCTGAATCGCATTATAAAAGTTATTACCCTTATCTGCGAGAGAACATGCCCAGAAAAAGTCACTACATAGAAAAATCCTGTCCCCAGTAGATCACTGATTACAGAGGCTATAATTGTGAAAAAAGGATTAAGAAATCGGCTCTATGAATAGTATTTGGATTCAAAAAGTGATGAATCATTTATTTTATTTGCAAAGCAAAGGAATGTGGTGAATAGAATGAGGAAAACGCAATGTCTAATTATTACGGTAATAAGCTAGAGGAAAACAAAAGGAAATATGAAAGAAACATGGAATGTTTTAAATGAGATCATGGGTGGAAAGGGAAAAGAGACCACAGTAGATGTTCCTTTAGATCATTGCAACCGTGATGATACAGCTGGAATTGTAAACAAGTTTGCAAGTTTTTTGTTGAATTTTCGTTCTCAAGTTTAAACTAGTTTTATTGACAAATATAATGAATGCAGTGCAATACTATCAGTGATGTCCATGGTGAAACATTAAATATGGAATTCCAGCCGTGCACGTGTGAAAAAGTACAAAAAGCGCTGCAGTCACTTAAGTCTAATTCTGCTGGTGTTGATGAGCGGTGCAGAGCCCTTCGAGCTCTTAAAGTGATTTTAGGATATATTCTTCCCTGTCTAGTGTTTATCATCAACCTTTCTCTAGAAAAGGTAAATTTCCCGGAGCAGCTTAAGGTGGCGAAGGTCATTCCACTACACAAAGGCGGTCGCAAAGCAGACATTGAAAACTGAAGACACATTAAAATTCTACCTATATTTTCAAATATACTGGAGAAAGGGGTGCAAAAACGACTCTATTATTTCCTTCCGACCAATAGTCTGTTGAGTCAGTCGCAGTTCGTGTTTCGTTAGGGTCATTGCACGACACATGCCTTGCAGCGCCTCGTTCAAGGCATAAACTTCTCATTAGACTTAAGTGAAATACCTATGTCTATTTCCATTGACCTCAGAAAAACCTTTGACAGGGTTGATTTCAAAGTGTTGCTTCACCGAATGAGAAGTCTTGCAATCAAAGGAATTTGTCTAAGATGGTTTGAGAGTTATCTTTATAGTAAGTCTCTCAAAGTTGTTTTAAATGATGTAGTCTCATCTTCTTTTCCTGTGAAGTATGATGTGCCACAGAGCTCTGTGCTGGGCCCCTTACTTTATCTAGTTTATGTGGATATGATGCGCTTGTATCTGCGAGACGTATGTACTACTTCCTTTGCTGATGACACTGCGCTAACAGTATTTGCAAAATCAGTTGATGATTTAATAGAAAATCTAATAATGCCCTGAAAAGACCTGAGGGGTTTATGAGTTTAAATTTGCTCTGTGTTAATGTAAAGAAGACGTTTTTACTGACGTTCTGTAGAGTGGGTGAGTCTGTTGATGAAAGCGGCTGCGTGGAAAGCCTGTTGTCCAAGTAAATTCACTGCGGCATCTTGGTTTCTTCATTGATTTTAATCTTACGTATTTTTTCTCTAGCGAAGTGTTTTTTAATTACATTGGCTTGACTTTTCGTTTATTTCATAAAATAAAACCTAAAATTAAATAAACTTTCAACTACGTTGAAAACAATGGC
This sequence comes from Artemia sp. Qi Xiang Cuo, assembly GCF_049724085.1. Lineage (NCBI taxonomy): Eukaryota > Metazoa > Arthropoda > Branchiopoda > Anostraca > Artemiidae > Artemia > Artemia sp. Qi Xiang Cuo. Next base: position 12,286,403 of record NC_142809.1, on the reverse strand, counting down.
TATCTCAAAATTTTGTTTGTATGTGTTTGGGGAAATGGTGGGCGTGAGAGGGGGTTAGTTGCCGTCCTTTTAATTTCGACTAGCCTATTAAAAAGGGCAAAAGCCCTTTCAATTTCTAATTGAATGAGCCTTTTTTGAAGTTTTCAAGACAACACTTCTATAAAAAAACCTCATATGCCCCCAGGGCATAACTTACAACCTTACTCCTGTTGGCTCTGGGGGGAGTGTCATCCTCAAAGACCTAATTTCCAGAACTTTCATCTACGTTGAACAAAATAGCTATCTCCAAATTTTAATTGGATGTGTTTGGTGGGCATGGAAGGGGTGTTAGTTCCCTTCCAATTACTTTGGACAATCAAAAAGGGCACTAGCCATTTCAATTTCTAATCGAATGAGCCCTTTTTGAAGTCTCTACGAAATTACTTTCGATAAAAACCTTATTTGCCCCCAGGGCATAACTTACAACCCTTGCCCCGAGGGGTTTGGGGGTTCGCCAACCTCAAAATCATAATTTCCAGACATTTCAATTACGTTGAACAAAATGAATTTCTCACAATTTTAATTGAATGTGTTAGGGGAAATGATGGTCGTGAGAGGGGGGTTAGTTGCTCTCCATTCACTTTCTACTATTAAAAAGGGCACTAGCCCTTTCAGTTTCCAATTAAATGAGCTCATTTTGAAGTTTATACTACAAAACTTTCTGTAAAAACCTTATATTCCCCCAGAGTAGGTCTTATAAACCTATCCCTCAGGACTCTGAGGGGGTTATCATTCTAAAAGGCCCAATCTCCTGAAATGATAACTACACTGAACAAAATGAATATCTCAAAATTTTGATTGGATGCGTTTGGGGAAATGGTGGGCGAGAGAGGGGGCTAGTTGCCCTCCAATTACTTTCAACAATTAAAAAGGGCACTAGCCGTTTGAATTTCCAATTGAATGAGCCCTTTTTGAAGTTTTACGACAACGCTTTCTATAAAAACCTCATATAACCCCGGGGCATAACTTACAACCCTCGTCCTGAGGGCTGTGGGGGGTTGTCAACCTCAAAGACATAATCTCCAGAACTTTCAACTACATTGAAAACAATGACTATCTGAAAATTTTGATTTTATGTCTTCGGGGAAATGGTGGGCGTGAGAGGGGGGTTAGTTGCCCTCCAATTACTTTCGACTATTGAAAAAGCCTTTAGCCATTTCAATTTCCAATCAAATGAACTCTTTTTGAAGTTTCTACGACAAAACTTTCTACAAAAACCTTATATGCCCCCAGGGTATAGCTTACAACCCTTGCCCTGAGGGCTCTGAGAAGGGGTGTCATCCTAAAAGACCTAATTTCCAGAACCTTTAACTACGTTGAACAATATGAATATCTCAAAATTTTGATTGGATGTGTTTGGGAAAATTATGGGCATGAGAACGGGGTTAGTTGCCCTTCAATCACTTTCAACTATTAAAAAGGGCACTAGCCCTTTTAATTTTCAATTGAATGAGCACTTTTTGAAGTTTTACGACAACGCTTTCTAGAAAATCCTCATTCAAAACCTGTAAGTTATGTCCCCGGGGCATTACTTACAACCCTTGCCCAAAGGCCTGTGGGGGGTTGTCTACCTCAAAGACATATTCTCCAGAACTTTCAACTGCATTGAAAACAATGACTATCTAAAAATTTTGATTGTATGTGTTTTGGGAAATGGCGGGCGTAAGGGGTTAATTGCCCTCCAATTACTTTCGACTATTAAAAAATCCTTTAGCCATTTCAATTTCCAATCGAATGAGCCCTTTTTGAAATTTCTACGAAAACACTTTCTAGAAATAACTTATATGCCCCCAGGGCATCACTTACAACCCTTGCCCTAAGGGCTGTGGGGAGGGGGGGTTGTCATCCTTAAAGAACTAATTTCCAAAACTTTCAACTATGTTGAACAAAATGGCTATCTAAAAACTTTGATTGTATGTGTTTGGGGGAATGGTTGGCGTGAGAGGGGGGATAGTTGCCTTCCAATTACTTTCATCTATCAAAAAGGGTGCTAGCCTTTTGAATTTCAAATCGAATGCACCCTTTTTCAAGTTTTTACGACAATACTTTCTATAAAAACCTTATATACCCCAAGGGCATAGGTTACAACCCTTGTCCTAAACACTGTGGGGGGAGTATCCTGCTCAAAGATTTAATTTCCGAAACTTTCAACTGCGTTGAACAAAATGGCTATCTCCAAATTTTGACTGGATGCGTTTGGGGAAATGATGGGAGTGGAAGAGGTTTTAGTTGCCTTTCATACACTTTCGACGATTAAAAAGGGTACTAGCCCTTTAAATTTCCAATTGAATGAGCCCCTTTTGAAGTTTCTACGATAACACTTTCTATAACAACCTTATATGCCCCAGGGCATAACTTATAACCCTTACTCTGAGGGCTGTGGGGGGGGGGGTTGTCATCCTCAAACACCTTGTTTCCAAAACTTTCGACTACGTAAACAAAATGGCTATCTCAAAATTTTGATTGAATCTGTTTGGGGAAAAGGTAGGTTTGAGAGGGGAGTTAGTTGCCATTCAATCACCTTCGACTTTTAAAAAGGGCACTAGCCTTTTGAATTTCCAATCGACTGAGCCCTTTTTTGAAGTTTCTACGACAGCGCTGTCTATAAAAATCTTATATGTCCCAGGGCATAATTTACAACCCTTGCCCTGAGGGCTGTGTCCTCCTCAAAAACATAATTTCTGGTATGAAAATCAACTATGAAATCTATTGATGAAAATCAACTACGCTGAACAAAATGGCTATCTCAAAATTTTGATTGGATGTGTTTGGGGAAATGGTGGGCGTGGAAGGGGTTTTTGTTGCCTTCCAATCACTTTCGGGTATTAAAAAGGACACAGGCCACTCTAATTTCCAATCAAATGAATCCTTTTCGAAGTTTCTACGACAATTCTTTCGATACCAAGTGCCCTGGTCTAAAACCAAAAAAGAAATATATATATATATATATATATATATATATACATTGTGCCAACATCGTTCTTTACTTAGGCAGCGCTATTGCGCTGCCTATGATAATAAGGGCGGCTTGACACAGGTCTAGACAATAAATCTCAAGCATTGCACCAATCAGTTTAATTCACTTACATGATATACTAAGTGCGGATAGGAACTTTACTAATGCTCTTCTATCGGTTTTCTATATAATCCGTTCTAAATTTAACTTTTATCAAAGTGATTTTGCAGAAGAAATTATCTCGGTTGGTTCATTGTAAAATTTAATATGAAAAAAATAGAACCTTCAAATTTTCATAATTTTCAAGCCTGTGCCAACCTCTGCTAGCAACCCTGCCTTATCTAGTTGTCTTTTTGGTAAACGATGGCATGAGCTTTTTATAGGATTTCCCTTGTCATATCTTATCGAAAAAAAGTTTTAGTTTTGTTACAACTCTTTTACCAAAAAAAGAAGAAGATTGAATATCACAGCATGGGGAGATTTGGCGATATTTCTAATAAAACTGAAGACAAATATTGATAATTTTCTGTCGATCCTTCAGGTACATTTCTCCCATTAAAATTATGACTAATTTTTGATTACCATTGTTTAAGTTATGTCGCGTTATTGATGTTTCATTTTATTACAACAATTATGATATTACAATGAAATATGATAACAATAATAATCTAATAATTAAGTATTTGAACAAATGCAACACAGGAAAATATACTATATTTCTTTTTATCTTTGCCATTCCGAACAGGGACTGAACTCTCGTGCAACTGAACCCTCGTGCAACTCAACCCCATTTAACTTAACCCTATTTAATCGAACCTTCGTACAACTGAACCTTCGTGCAACTCTACCCCCGTTCTCAGTATTTTACAAATATGAGGCAATATCATGAGATAAAACACAAGTTAGAATCTTTTCATCTTCTACCTTGTTGTTCTTTAAAGTCATGAAATAAATGCCTGTCCAGATCATTCATAAAAAAACTCTGTTTTGTTGTCACAGAAAAAGAAAATCGGACGTCACAAACCATTAAATTTAGATTTTTTTTATGTCTATCTAATTTGGGTGCAAAAACTCATTTTTTTATTCATCCGCTTGAAAATTTTAGAATGAGTGTGGCAACCTTTTGCCACAGCAGCCAGAAATCGGAACACAAGTCCTAAAACTAGTCTGAAAACCTGAGCCCTTTTGGTAATCAAAATTCACAAAGTTCAAAGTTTTTCAATACAGATGTTTATTGCTCGAAGTTAAAGAGAGGTCTGATTCATCTGAAAAAAAGTTAACATCAAAAAATTCGTAAAACGCGAAAATAGCTCATGTCTCGGTTCTCCGCCAGAACCGGTAATTAACCTTTTTCAAACCAAACGCTAATGAACTACGAGCCGAGAAATATCGCTAAGCGAAAACAACAAAATGAGAAAAATGATAAAACACCATCACAGTATGTAGACAGGGACAGGAGCAAAGGAACCTCCATTAATAGACATAAAAACAAACTAAGAAACAAATCTGGCTTTAATGGTTTGTGACGTCCGATGTTCTTTTTTTGTGTGACAACAAAACATAGCATTTTTACAAATGATCTTGACAGGCATTAATGTCATTAGTTAAAAAAAAAAAAAAAAAAATTACAACAAGGTAGAACATGTAAAGATTCTAACTTGGGTTTTGCCAAATGATATTGTATCACATTTTTAGAATACTTAAAAACTGAGAAAAGGGGTTGAGGTACACTAGGGTACAGTTACAGGAGGGTTCAGTTGCAATCGAACCATTGGAATGTATTTGCAAAGCTAGAACATCACCAAAAGTGATCAGCTTGGTTCAGGCTGAGCAATTTGGATATTTATTTATTTATTAGTGCCAAAATACAGTAAGCTTTAACAAGCTTGTCGCACTAAACAATTATAAAAAAGTCTATGACAATGTTGACGACATAACATAAACATACAGTAACTGAAACATACAATAAACATACACTCTGAAAACATAATATTTTGAACATACAGTAGCATACCAAACTAACTGAAACATATCTGATAATAATTGAAACATACCAAAAAATAAGACTACAAAATAACTGAAAACATACTGGTCATAAATCAGCTAATACTAAAGTAAAAATATTCTCAAAACGGATAGTGATAAGACCTAGTATAGAAATCTGTAGAGGCTAAACTGCTTTTGAAAGACTTGACCGTAATAGACGCAACTGTTTCCGATGGAAGTACGTTCCAAGTCTTCCGCACTCGGCTGGATAAAGAGTTTCGGCCTAATCTTTTCTGTGAACATGGTGGGTAAATTTTGTGTTGGTGATGACGGGTACTACTGTATTCTGTAAAAGCGAAAAAGTGAGTTGGAGTGGTATTATCAATGTTCCTAATAATGCGCAATGTATTTATTAGGTCGGCTCTATCACGTCGGAACTGAAGACCAGGCAACTGTAGTCTCTGCATTCTCTGGTGGTAAGGTAGATGTCTCAGGTGAGGTATGAATTTGGTGGTCCTACATTGCACTCTCTCAACCCTCTCTCTATCTGTCTTATTAAGGGGATACCACACTGATGAGCAATACTCAAGTATTGGACGTACATTGGATACATAAAGTGAAATCAATGAAGGAAGATTAAACTTAGAAAATTTACGCTTTAGACGTAGTAATTGGAAATTTGCCTTATGGGTGATATCCGATACATGTGTATCAAGTTTGAGACTTGAATCGAAGCAAACCCCAAGGTTTCGATTATATTCCATACTTGAAATTCATTTACCATCAACAAAGTAATGGTAATGTTGAGGGAGTCTACGCAAATAGTGCATTGCATTGCACTTGGTTTCATTAATGAACATAGAGTTTGCAATACACCACCGGCCCAGAGCAACCAAATCCTCTTGAAGTAAAGAAGTCTCATGTTCACTCATGACTGACCTGTAGACTTTCGTATCATCTGCAAACATTTTTAAGGTCGAATTCCTAACAGCACCTAGCCAATCATTGATAAAAAGGCAGAAGAGTACTGGTCCAAGACACTGCCTTGTGGAACTCCACTTATGACAGACATAGGTTGTAGTCTTTGATAATATATTATGATTGCTTGCTTGTGCTCTAGTATTGTTATTGCTTGTGCTGTGCTTCCACTTATATTGCTTTTTGTTGTAGGAGCCAGGGTTTAATAAACTCATTACTCAAGATTGTTGCATGGTGTCAGAAGTGGGATTTGGGATTTGGCAGACGAATGGAAGCGGTTTGAACAGCATGCGCGGTTCAGACCAAATCTACAACTAACAAACCAACAGTTAACCAGCTACTGTGGAGCTAGGATCCCTGTCATTAGTACTTGTGATCTTACCTGCAGCCACAAACAGTATCCTAGGGCAGCTCACAAATTATACGTAGTAGATTCATTTTCAACTCCGATCGTGGGGTATCGATCAAGCATAGATTTGAACCTCATCAAACTGGTACTAAATGTCAACTCTGAAGAAACTAGTGTAGTTGATGAGTACAAAAGCGTCTTTGAAGGTATTGACCGACTAGAGGGCGAATGCAACATCCATCTAAAAGATGGGTCCATACCTACCGTTTACCGCTAGAAGGGTACCAGAGGCATTAAACGACAAACTCAAGAAAGAACTTATCAGAATGGAAAGAGATGGAGTTATTGAAAAGGTCACTGAGCCCACAGAGTGGGTCAACTCATTGGTTGTGATCGGAAAGAAGAATGGAACTGTGAGACTGTGCATAGATCCAGTAGATCTCAACAAATGCATTAAGCGCCCTTACTACCCCATACCTACCTTATAAAATGTTACAGCCAAGCTGCTTTGTGCAACTGTGTTCAGCAAAATGGATGCTCGATCAGTGTATTGGTCATTAGTGCTCGCCAAACCTGAATCAGATATGACGACCTTAAGCACTATATATGGTGCAATGGTGGTTCCTGAGAATGCCAATATCGTCGGTTCCTGAGAATGCCAATATATGGTCAATATCGGTTCCTGAAAAAGGTGTGAAGTTCAACAGAGATAAATGCAGTTTTAGTGCAATTAGTGTATGCTATTTTGGGTACATGATTGGAGCAGATGAAATGAAACCAGACCCAGAAAAACTGAGAGCCAGCCATCAAAGAGATGCCCAGACCTCAATGCCACGAAGAACTACTTACTCTCCTTTGAATGTTGAACTATCTTTCAAAATACATACCAGATCTATCTACTAGAAACAAAATCCTGCGAGACATGATCAAATTGTAGCTGTTTTCTTGGAGTCCAGAAAATGACCAAACACTGTTGGAACTCAAGCAGTCTATTGTGTCAAGCATTTCCTTCTTCAACTACAGCAGCTTGAATGTGGAATTGAAAGTTGATGTATCCAGACATGGCTTGGGAACACACCTCTGCTCTGATGGAGAGGTGGTAGCCTATGCATCCCGTGCACTTAGCAAAACTGAACAAAAATACTCTCAACTTGAAAAGGAGTTATACGCTATAGTATACGGATGCAAGTATTTCCACCACTACCTCTATGGAAGACACGTCAACGTAATAACCGATCACCGCCCTCTCGAGACCGTAGTCAGAAGCCCTATCATTAAGCCCCCCCTCCTGAGGGTGCAGAGGTTAATGCTACAACTCCAGCCTTACAATCTATATCTGCAGTTCTGACCAGGCTCGGAAATACCAGTTCCCGATGCCCTTTCTCGCCTACCCCTTCCTGATATCGATATGAAGCTAGAGACGGAAATAGACGTGTATGTACATCTGATATCTAGACACCTACCTATAAGCGATGATAAAATTCTATGAATCCAGGAAGAAACTGTCAAAGACAGTCAACTGAGGATTTTGTCAAAAACGATCCACGAAGGCTGGCCGAAATGCAGAAAAATTTGCCAGGCAGAGGCAAGTCTGTTCTGGAATATCCAGCACGAACTGTCAACAATTAGATTCATTATTTTCAAAGGTGAGAGATTGGTCATACCCAAAGTATTACAACCAGACATCTTGAAACAACTCCACACTGCACATCTTGGTATGGAAAAGACCAAGCAAATGGCTCGAGTGCTGGTTTACTGGCCAGGCCTGAATACAGACATAGAGCATTATGTCCAGAGTTACCAAAATTGTGCCAAAAACATGTCATCAAACCAGAAAGAGCCTATGATCAATCATGAGATACCAATTTTGCCATGCCAAAAAGTTGCATCTGATCTGTTCACGTTGAACAATACTGATTATCTCTTGACAGTGGACTATCATAGCTGTTTTTTCAAGTGGAGAAACTCAGCTCCACTACATCAAAGACCATCATCTCCAACTCAAATCCCACTGCCAGATAAGGCATTCTATCTATACTAATGTCTGATAATGGCCCTCAGTACTCCTCAATTGAATTTCAAGAGTTTTCCGAAAATTGGGGATTCACTCACAGAACATCAAACCCAACATACCCCCAGTCTAATGGTCTTGTGGAAAAAACTGTCCAGACAGCAAAGAATCTCCTGACAAAGGCCTCAGAAAATTATCAAGACCCATACGGAGGCGGATGGAGTTCGTCCGGAATGAGGCAGACTATGTCTGCTGACCACGTGCCTCTGGATATGGGGTTTCCCCTAACTAAGCGCTCCATGTTCATGATCAGCCTCAACCTAATGAGGTGGGTGGAGCCCACCCCAGGGACTCTCAGTATCTAAGCTAGTCCTAGCTCTAATTAGATTCCAAGCCTAGGGTTGGTTGGGCCTACAACCCTCCCCCCGAAAATTTTACCGCAACGAAAAACGATGATACTGCCTCGGATGACCTACCCCCAGCCCCCTCTCCCCCTTTACCTTCCACGACCCCAGCATGTCCCTGGACCAATTTCAGACCATCGAATGAACCTTATTGACGAAGGTGGAATACGACTCGCCACCTGGAACGTACTTACATTCAACTATCCTAGAGCTAAATCAATGCTTGCCGATGAGCTAAAACGATTCAATATAGCTGTGGTTGGTCTTACGGAAACCCGCCTTGTCGGAAAAGAGTACGAGGATATTGGTGAAGGATATCACCTGATCTGGTCTGGTGACCCAAAAAGCAAGACAGATGGTGTAGGCCTCACGCTGAACGCCAGAGCCAAGAGATGCCTTCTCTCCTATAAACAAATTTCAGATAGAATACTGATGGCTCAGCTCCAGCACAAGCAAGGAAAGTGGACAATTATTGTATGCTATGCTCCCACCAATCCGAGTCCTGCGGAAGTGAAGGATCAGTTCTATGCGGAGCTCTCAGCAACCCTGTCTAGAATCCCACCCCACGACATCGTCACTCTTCTGGGAGACCTTAACGCGACAGTAAATAACAGGGAGGGCGTATGGAGAAGTGTTCTCGGCCCTGTGACTCCAGATCCACTGAATGACAATGGAAAAAGACTCCTCCAGCTCTGCAATATGCATAATCTGGTCATATCAAACACGCTCTTTCAGAGACGAGATATACACAAATACACTTGGTATAGTAACGACGGCCAAACAAAGATGATGATCGATTATGTTATGATCTCGGGTTGCTGGCGCTCGTCAATAACAAACTGCCGGACTTATAGGTCGGCCAAGCTTGGAAACACAGATCATAGGATGGTAGTCGCCACACTGAGGCTACGCCTGAGAGCACAACGATAAGAAAGACGGCCTCCCAAGCTCGATCTGAGTAGTTTGGCTGCATCTGAGATGCAAGAGAAGTATGCTCTCGATATCTCTAACTGGTTTAGCTGCCTCCAAGTTCTGGACGACCCTGAAGTAGCGTGGAAGTCTTTCAAAGATAATATATTCGATTCTGCTGGCAGTACCATTGGCCGCAGCAGACACAAGAATGAACCCTGGATATACCAGGAGACTCTGTCTGTAATCGAGCTGCGCCGGAAGGCCCGCTTATAAAAGAATATGCCAGAGTACAGACGAATCAATGGCCTGCGCAATAGCCAACTGCACAGTGATAAGAAGACCTTTGTTGACAAGAAAGCCAGCGATCTTGAAGATGCTTCAAGAAAAGGAGACACCTGCTCCCTGTACAAACACCTCCGCGAGCTGACGGAAGGGAAGACTTCCACCGTGAGCCGTGTTTTGTCTGCTGAAGGAAGCGTGCCGGATGACGATGCAGGCCAACTCTCTGCCTGGAGCAGTCACTTCTCAACGCTTCTGAAAGCCGAGGCAGTTGCTCATCCCAGCTCTGATCTGATTAAAGCAGCCATGACCACACCCGAGGCTACTTCCGCCTTCGTATCGCAACCGTTTACCACCTCTTACATCCAAAATGCTGTAAAACGGTTAAATAATAATCGAGCCCCCGGCGTCTGTGGTATTTCTGTACGGGGGTGCAGCAATTATTCTGTGGCTCCAGATAATCTTCTCAGCTGTATGGACGACGGAAAGCATACCGAATGACTGGCGTGCTGGCATCATATTGCCGCTCTGGAAACGTATGGGCAGCCGTCAAATCTGCTCCAACTATCGTGGGAACACGCTTCTCTCCGTTCCTGGTAAACTCTTCGCCATGTCACTCCTGGACAGGTGTTCCACCTTTTTGCGTAGAAAGAGAAGAGTCCAGCAAGCCGGATTCATGCCCGGCAGGTCGACGACGGAGCAAATATTTACTATGCCCCAGTTGATCGAGAAGACGCGAGAGTTTCACCAAAAAGCGTACATCGCATTCGTGGACTTTAAGGCTGCCTTCGATTCTGTTGATCGCCGTTCACTTTGGCTGATACTAAGAACTACGGGTCTAGCCAAGAAATATTGCTCACTTTTTGAAAAGCTGTATGAGGATACGGAAAGCTGCGTGCAAGTCAATGGAAGACGCAGTCTCACATTCTCGGTGAAGACTGGCGTCCGGCAAGGCTGTGCCACCACTCCCGAGCTTTTCAACTGCGCAATAGACCCTGTTATGACCAGCACGAAGAATCGCCTTCAGTTCGGTCTTCATTTCAGAGACCGGCTACTCTCTGATGCTGACGACATAGCACTAGTTGCGAGCACCGTCAAAAAGGTCACCAAAGCTCTCCACGTGCTCTCAGAAGAAGCCTCGAAAGTTGGAATGAAGATCAACTGGCAGAAAACCAAAGTTATGCTCCTTGAGCCCCCCACGTCCAGTTCTACTGTAAAGGAAGTCAACATCGGAAGCAACCGAGTAGATGTGGATGAAGACTTCACTTACCTGGGATCTATTCTGTCGAATGAAGGCTTGATCACAAAAGAGCTTACATCTCAAATAGCCAAAACGTCGGCACTTGTTGGGAGACTTAGCAGCATCTGGCGAAAGCCAAACATAAGCCGCTTTACCAAAATGTGCATTTACAATGCGTCAGTCAGCACCGTGCTGCTGTATGGAGTGGAGACGTGACCAGCTGCAAAATCTATCCTCAGCGCCGTTAATGTCGCACAGATGAAACATCTCCGAAAAATCAGAAGACTTCACTGGACTGACTTCGTTAGCAGCCAGACTCTCCTGTCACTTACCGCTCAAACTCCCTTCTCGACGCAGCTCGCCCAGCGCACTGTTCGGTGGTACGGCCACCTCATTCGCATGCCATGCGACGCCCCAGCACGGGCCGCATTCGACTTCGACCCCACCCTACACAGATGGAAGCAACCCAGAGGACGCCCACCCACTAGGCGGAAAGACAAAGCCGATGAATTCCTCAACCAAGCCCACATACCCGGTGGAAGAAGCTGCGAGCATGGCAAGCGATAGGTCAACCTGGAGGCGCCTAGTCTAATCGTTCTATACGCCGAACTCTCGGCAGGAGCCTTAAGTCAAGTAAGTCAAGTTATGCTTAGGACTGCTTGAATACAGGGACACACCTGTGGACGGACTAGCCTCACCGTCCCAACTTCTAATGAGTCGTCAACCGACATCTCTTCTCCCATGTACCACTGGCCACTTAAAAAAAAGTGGTCAGCAGTCGTAAGTTCATAGAGAAACGTACAGTTCTTCAAAGACAACAGAAGCGTCATTACGACACTGCGTCTAGGCCATTACCATCAGTCAAGGTGGGGAAATCATTTTTTGTGCAAAACCTCCAGGTGGGAAATGGAGCACAGCAAGAGTAATGGCACAATCTGAGTCTCCGCGATCTTATATAGTCGAGACAGAGGATGGATCTGTTATCAGACGGAACAGAATACATCTCTCAAACAGCCTCGGAAACGACTCTAAGACAAAAGACATGGGTGATCAAATTGGTAGGGTTTCACCCCCCTTCGCCACCCCAAACAAGGCTGTTTCGCTTCAGAAATCACCTCCACCGCCGGTAAATCAGCTCTAAAGATCACCGCTCTGCTCTTTGCCACTAGAACGGTTGAGGACAGAGATCACCCCATCGGAATCCCCAGTTTAGCCATGTGAAGCAGCACCTGGTTCCCAAGCTGGTGCCAGAACACGGTCTGGAAGAGTGATCATCCCACCAAAAAGATTGAACCTGTAAATAGTTGTGTTCTAGAAGTAGGCACTATGTATACCCAGATTAACACGCCAGGGAAGTGAGCCTAGTGCCTTCTTGAATTTTGATAAGAAGAGTATGAGTGTAAGTCTTAGAGTAGAATTAATTAGTGTATAACTGTTATGTGTACACAGAGTACACATTAGAGAAGCGAGTCTAGCACCTTCTCGTGAGGTATATCAATTCTTAGTGATATTTCGCTCCGGCACGGTAAAAAAAAAAAAAAAAAAAAAAAAAAAAAAAAAAAAAAAGGTGTACCCATGAATCAGGTTGTTCAAGGTTAAAAGAAGGGAGATGTAATGTTTGATATTATATTATGATTACTTGCTTGTGCTTTAGTATTATTATTGCTTGTGCTTCCACTTATATTGGTTTTTGTTGTAGGAGCCTGGGTTTAATAAACTCATTTCTCAAGATTGCTGCATAGGTGATGACAGAGCATCACCTACCACAACCTCTTGGGTTGTATTTGTAAGATAATCCGTTATCCATGCTTTAGTTCGTGGGCCAATACCATATAGTTGACATTTATTTATCAGAAGTGGGATGGAAATTTTGTCAAATGCTTTGGAAAAGTCAATATAAATACAATGAAACAAAATACCATTATCTGCCATCAATTGAAAATCATGAATCACCTCCAGAAGTTACGTGTTAAAAGATCGTCATTTACGGAAACCATGCTGATTAGAATGCTATAAATTATTTTCCTCAAAATGTGCCTGGATTCTGCTCACCACAATTTTCTTCATTATACAGGAAAAGATTGATGTATTTGAAATTGGTCTGTAGTTATTGAAATGGGACTTCTCTCATTATAGCCCTAGAAATTGGGTTAGAGCCACATTTTTCGTACACCTTACAGTTTGTGATACGGTCATTTCGTAGGGTATAAGCGATACTAATCATTGTTGTATCGTTGAATTAAAAATGCCTTTGCAGATTTACAGAAAAATGCCAAAATAGATAGACTTTTAGATGGTCACAATCTACGAGGGCTAAACAAGAACTTAAGTTGCTCCCTATAGGTGCATGAAAAGGAAAAATGCGGTGGTAAATAGCCTTATATAAGGACATATAAGGTGGTAAAAAGCCCTATAAAGGACATTTAAACTGAAGTGGGTAAATAGCTCCCTATAGGTGCATGAAAAGGAAAAATGCGGTGGTAAATAGCCCTATATAAGGATATATAAGGTGGTAAAAAGCCCTATATAAGGACATTTAAATTGAAGTGGGTAAGTTGCTCCCTATAGGTGCATGAAAAGGAAACATGCGGTGGTAAATAGCCCTATGTAGGGACATATAAGGTGGTAAAAAGCCCTATATAAGGATATTTAAATTGAAGTGGGTAAGTTGCTCCCTATAGGTGCATGAAAAGGAAACATGCGGTGGTAAATAGCCTTATATAAGGACATATAAGGTGGTAAAAAGCCCTATAAAGGACATTTAAATTGAAGTGGGTAAATTGCTCCCTATAGGTGCGTGAAAAGGAAAAATGCGGTGGTAAATAGCCTTATATAAGGACATATAAGGTGGTAAAAAGCCCTATATAAGGACATTTAAATAGAAGTGGGTAAGTTGCTCCCTATAGGTGCATGAAAAGGAAACATGCGGTGGTAAATAGCCCTATGTAGGGACATATAAGGTGGTAAAAAGCCCTATTAAAGGTAGTAAAAAGTCGTATATAAGGACATTTAAATTGAAGTGGGTAAATTGCTCCCTATAGGTGCATGAAAAGGAAAAATGCGATGGTAAATAGCCTTATATAAGGACATATAAGGTGGTAAAAAGCCCTATAAAGGACATTTAAATTGAAGTGGGTAAATAGCTCCCTATAGGTGCATGAAAAGGAAAAATGCGGTGGTAAACAGCCCTATATAAGGATATATAAGGTGGTAAAAAGCCCTATATAAGGACATTTAAATTGAAGTGGGTAAGTTGCTCCTTATAGGTGCATGAAAAGGAAACATGCGGTGGTAAATAGCCCAATTTAGGGACATATAAGGTGGTAAAAAGCCCTATAAAGGACATTTAAATTGAAGTGGGTAAATTGCTCCCTATAGGTGCGTGAAAAGGAAAAATGCGGTGGTAAATAGCCTTATATAAGGACATATAAGGTGGTAAAAAGCCCTATATAAGGACATTTAAATAGAAGTGGGTAAGTTGCTCCCTATAGGTGCATGAAAAGGAAAAATGCGGTGGTAAATAGCCTTATATAAGGACATATAAGGTGGTAAAAAGCCCTATAAAGGACATTTAAATTGAAGTGGGTAAATAGCTCCCTATAGGTGCATGGAAAGGAAAAATGCGGTGGTAAATAGCCCTATATAAGGATATATAAGGTGGTAAAAAGCCCTATATAAGGACATTTAAATTGAAGTGGGTAAATTGCTCCCTATAGGTGCATGAAAAGGAAAAATGCGGTGGTAAAATAGAATTATATAAGGACATATAAGGTGGTAAAAAGCCCTATATAACGACATTTAAATTGAAGTGGGTAAATTGCTCCCTATAGGTGCATGAAAAGGAAACATGCGGTGGTAAATAGCCCTATGTAGGGACATATAAGGTGGTAAAAAGCCCTATATAAGGTAGTAAAAAGCCGTATATAAGGACATTTAAATTGAAGTGGGTAAATTGCTCCCTATAGGTGCATGAAAAGGAAAAATGCGGTGGTAAATAGCCCTCTATAAGGATATATAAGGTGGTAAGAAGCCCAATATAAGGACATTTAAATTGAAGTGGGTAAACTGTTCCCTATAGGTGCATGAAAAGGAAAAATGCGGTGGTAAATAGCCCTATATAGGGACATATAAGGTGGTAAAAAGACCTATATAAGGATATATAAGGTGGTAAAAAGCCCTATATAAGGACATTTAAATTGAAGTGGGTAAACTGCTCCCTATAGGTGCATGAAAAGGAAAAATGCGGTGGTAAATAGCCCTATATATGCATGAAATGAAAAAATGCGGTGGTAAATAGCCCTATATAAGGATATATAAGGTTGTGAAAAGCCCTATATTAGGACATTTAAATTGAAGTGGGTAAACTGCTCCCTAAAAGGAAAAATGCGGTGGTAAATAGCCCTATATAAGGACATATAAGGTGGTAAAAAGCCCTATATTAGGACATTTAAATTGAAGTGGGTAAATTGCTCCCTATAGCTGCAGGAAAAGGAAAAAATACGGTGGTAAATAGTAACTTTTATTTTATGCAACTCCATTATCTTGCTTCCAGCTTATTAACCAAAGCCCAATTCTATCAACATTTGATTCCATCTCTTCAGGTGAATTACTAGCCAGTTCATGCACTATTTCTTCCTTGTAAGATTCTCTTGCCTCTTCTAAAATTGTCTGAAATATTTCACACTGGATATTGTCCTCCAACTTCTTGCCAGTATAGCCTCTGAAAAAAAAATCGAAGGAATTTTTATATTCAGATAAAAGACGTCATAGAACACAAGAACGGCACTGACCCAATGATTCTTATTTGACAAGATCCCTGTGCTAAACCCATTTTTCGTTGCCCTTAGAGACCAATAAGCAATTTAATCAGTGATTGAAATGAGTCAAAGATTTACACATTTTTTAAAAGTTCCATCAAATAGAAAAGATAATCGCCACATGTTGGCTATATATATATATATATATATATATATATATATATATATATATATATATATATATATATATATATATATATATATATATATATATATATATATATATATATTAAATCGCAAATACTAGATCCCTTCTTTGGCCATTGAGCCCGAATTTTATACCGCTTCAAACCGAAATTTCAAGAAAGCCATTTGAATTACAATTCTGAAAAGTCTAATCACTTCAGTGATCAACCAGTGTTTTAAGGAACAAAGATTTCCTCGGGCGTGGAAGAAGGCATACGTACGAGTTATACCCAAAGTAAAAGGTCCCAAATCGTGTGACCAATTAAGGCAGAATTCAATTACTCCCAACCTAGCTAAAGTGACTGAATCTTTCATTTACCACGAACTTCTTTCTCAAAATAGCCCTTTCCTAGGATCCATTTCAGTACGGTTGTCTGAAGAGAAGCAGCACTATTCGCTATTTGGTGAAACTATTCCACCTCATAACTGAATGTCTAGATCAAAGGAATACTATTTCGGACTTGATCTTAGCTGATTATGGAAAAGCGTTTGACCTAATCCGCCATATTACCACTGCTGAGAACTTGACGGCAATGGGTGCTAAGAAGTATATTCTGCTACTTTTTATGGATTTTTTTTGCGGCCGTTATCAGTGTGTATACGCGCTCTTCCCGGGAGATCTGATTCAGAATGGGGCAAAATTACCTGTGGTGCACCTCAGGGCACCAAACTTGCAGCCCTTCTATTTCTAGCAGTGATAAATTTCGTGCTTTCGGGAGTTGGTGATCGGTTTAAATACGTTGAAGACTAATCTAACCTGCTGAAGTACCTGGTTGCCAAGCTCCAAGTCGTTCCACATTCAGTAGTGACCTCAAGTCAACTTTCGTCAGCCAGTATGACACGTATGGGCTGCAAATCAAGGAGAGTAAAACAAGATCTCTCCTGTCCTGAACCATGGTACCCAACCAGCTCAACCGCATATATACTCGGTCTCACTTTTAGCTCAGACTGCTCCTTTAGCCCGCATGTTGCAAATCTAGTGAAAAAGGAAATACAAAACGTGTGAATACCCGAAGCCAAATCAAGCTTGAACCCCCAAGGTGCCGTACAAATCGTTTCGTGAACTCTTTCGTCCCTTTTTTTTGTTAGTGCATTTAATCGATCGTTCATTCACTTTAGTGACCAATGTTGTAAAAAATAGCGTTATTTAGTTGCGGCCTAGGCCAAAACTATGAAAGCTCTTTTTATTAAATAAATCTATTCATTTCCTATTCCTAGAACTACCTCCAAGAGCAATATTATTTTTGGCGCTCTTGGGACAAGGGCACTAACTCTATGAATGGCTCATTTCAATGGTTTTCAAAAGGTTGTTCAAATACATGCACGAATCCCGCAATCAACACACGTACGGTGTACCTATTTTTGATGACTATAAAAATTAATGCACAGGGTGCTAATCCCAATAAAACTTGCGCTTATTTTCATGCATAAAGATGCAACAGTGTCGATTAAATAATCAAGCAAGATAATTCATTTACTGTCAGTAGTATAATTTTTCCACCTTTGGCTACTTTATACCTGGCCATAATTATACCTGACTTCGGAAACTATTTTCTCATAAGGTATAGATATACATCAAGATAATCTGTGATCTTCGTTTTTTAATAACTTATTTCAACAAGGGATACAATGAAACATTAATTTCATAAAGGCCTTAGACTAAGATCACGCCAAATTGTTCAAATAATTTAGAGTTTGATACATAGTCACTAAAACAAGTTTCTCTAGAAAATATCTTGTGTGTCTTCCTGTGCTTCTCGACAAGCTAATGTTTCAGAACCATACTCGACAGCCCTTACTACCCCGGCCACAATTTTCCTAATGATAGTTCTAAGACTTGACTTCCTATTCTTCCAAACTTTTTCAACTGCTAAAAAAGATATGTCTTGGCTATTCTACATTTTACATTTTCACAATAACTATTTTCCTTACTCATGTAGAAGATGAAGGAAATGAAGAGACTTGAGAAATTTTTTGGTATCTGACATCACTTCTTCATCCTCATTTACGTACTGGATTAACGACACTTCTTCACTACTAAGATCCTGGCGTCGGCCTGCAGTGTGTTGCTACATCTCAGTTCTAACTTTGTGTCCCATATTACCAAGCTGAGATCCAACCCACTGCGCCACCACAGGACTTGGTCCTCATTTAATCCTAATTTAATCAAATTCAAACTGCAAATTATTTGGCATTTTGAAATATTTTACACCTTCTCTTGCAGCCTGAACACCTAAAACCACCAACAATTTAGTCATGTTGTTAAAACTTTTACCTAGAACACATGTATCCTGAAAACATCGAACATAAATAGCTAAGTATTTGGAATAATTCAAAGCGTCAATAACTCAAAGTTGACAACTTCATACAGGAAACCTAACCCAGGTAAATCAACCAAGAAAACTCAAAACAGTCCACTAAACTCAACCCAACAAAGCACTTAACATTCAAGCATTACAATATAAAATCCGTCCATTCCACTTAAAAACCGAAGAATCTACGTATATAACTAATTATAACTATAAATATAACTGATTCAAACACAATAAATTCAAACGAAAAATCCAAGGCAGACAGCTCAATACTGGGTGCTCAACATAGCAAAAAAGAAAAGCTCGGCACACGCAACTCAAAGTATCACAGACTGAACCAATCAAATTAACAGATAAACTTGACAGAGCTCTTTGCATTACTAGTTATTGTTTTTCAATGTTAATATACTTATGAAAGAGTATAGGTAACTTATAAAAGTGAAAACTGGCACCAGTGCCACCAAAAAAAATAATACTATTAACGCCATCTAGCATCTGGTGAGACCTGGCATTTTTTCAAGCTTTGGAATTTTTTTCTGTCGGGAACTGAGATCAGACACTTATTACTACCCAAATTATACCAATTACACTAATTAAATTAATTATTCTTATTATTACACCAAAAAAAAATTCCAACTAACACCAAATGCTAGATGGCATTGATAGTTTTCTTGTCGACACTAGCGCCAGTTCCCGCTCTTATAAGTTACCAAAACTTTTTGATACTCATATTAGCTTACAGCTAATGCAGTGAATAATCATATTCTATTATAGAAGTCAGGCCTAGGTGAATAAACACAGGACACTTAACCCAATAAACTCAAAATAATAGACCCAACACAGACAACTTAATTGAGCCAACTCAATATAACAAACAACTCAACGCAAGAAACCCCAGCATACAGCTCAAGTGATTCATGACAAATAACTCAACACAGACAAATAAACATGAATAATTCAATCAGGAGCGCTCAACACAAGAAGGTTAATACTGAAAACCCAGCAAATTCAGCTCAATACAAGTAATCTGATACATGCCGACTAAATGCATTACAACTCAACACAGTTACATAACATTAAAAAAAAACTAGCTGTTTCTTAAAAGGGTTTAAAAATGTATCAGTCATCTTTTATTCATGGCAAGAATCTCGGTTCATAAAAATAAGTTTTTTAGTGAAAAAAAGGAGGGGAGGGACTAGTGGTAAAAAGCTTATTTAACAAGGTGCCTAAGCAATGACGATTTTTTTTTTCATGAAGTTCTGCAACGCATTTACCAATTTTATTATTTCACAGAATTAATTACAATTGAGGATTTAGAGTCAATATTTTACCAGAAACAACTTTTCAATTTTATTGCCTTAGCTGGTTGGCACAGACAAGGCCATACCAGGGAAGGAGAGAGGGGGGGGTTACCCCCCCCCTCCCGAAATGTTTGTCTGACTCGTAAAAATGTAACAAAAATGGATATAAACAAATTTTATGCGTTTTTTCCAGTTTTTGTGACCCCCCCCCTGAAAAAAATCTTTGAGTAACCCCCCCCCCCCCCCGAAAAACAAAATCCTGGGTTCGGCCTTGGACACAGAAGATGAAGCTACTGGAGGTCACTAAAATTAACGCTGTCTGTTGTGTATTATATTTAATATGTCTATATTACAAAAACTAGCTGTTTCTGACAACGGTTAAAAAAAAGGCACAAGTCATCTCTTATTCATGACCAGAATTTTAGTTCACAAAAATAAGTTCCTTAATGAGAAAAAGGCGTTCAACGAAGGGTCTGAGCGATAAGTGTCTGAACACTTTCAACGAAGTGTCTGAGCGATAAGGTTTTTTTTTTTCAAGAAGTTCTCCAATACATTTACCAATTTTATTATTTCACAGATTAATTCCAATTGAGGATTCATATTTTACCGAAAAAACTTTCTGGTAATCAAGGTTTTGCCCTGGGCGCAAGAGATTTCAGAAACGCCACTGTACAGATGAGTGAATGTGATATTGGGATGAGTGAATTTTTTTCAACAGACGAGTTATTTTTTCAATTTTTTTTTTTTGGGGGGGGGGGAATAGTTTGGTTTGAAGGTTTAAATGAAATTTTTTTTTTTAAATTAAAAAAAAATTTTAAATTAAAAAAAAAATTTACCATCCTCCAGTTTGGGTGCAGTCTCTAAGTTACAAAGCTTAAGACAAGTAATAACAAGTAGTGTGCAGAAAGTCAGTTGTTACCGATGTTATAAATGTTAAATAGGTGTAAAGTCAAGAAAAATAGGGTTTTTGTGAGTAAAAGAGCGTCCTGTCGCTTTTTCATTATTTTACAGATGAGCGAATATAAAGTTTCTAAATTCTTTTGCAAAAACAGTTTTGTTTGAAAATTTAAATGAGAAAATTGGCTGCCCTGATGCCTGGGCGGTTTCTCTCTTTCATTTTTAAATAAAGAAAGTCCATATTTTACCAGAAAAGACTTTTTAGATTTGATTGCCTTTGTCTGTTGGGACCAGAGATGAAGCTACTGGAAGTCGCTAAAATTCACACTGTCTGTTGTTTATATCAATAGTTCTATACATACATCTATCAATTTCCTTTAAAGTAGGAGTAGAAAAATCTGGAAACAAGGTTTCCAGGTTTCTGGAAACCTGGAAACTGGATTAAAAAACGTCACTGAAAAGAGGTTTGAAGAGAGTTGCCAAATTTGGAGTAAGCACTTACTTTTGATATTATTTGGGAAGAAGGGATATAAATACGAAAAAAAAACCAGCAAACAGTGTCAAAAAAAGAAATCATTTAAGACCTCTAGGTTTGGGGGAGGGAGTGGGCCTGAAGGTAATAGATTTTACCTTGGGTACACTTATTAGTGATACAATAGATTTATTACCTTCCACCTACAGATTTATTACCTTCCAAAACTGTGCAAAACCAATCGGCGGCAAAGAATGAATAGGTAAGAAAAAGGCGTACAAAACAACTTAATATGACTTCAAAAATGTTTAAAAAAGTTTAAATGTTTAAAATGAAAAAAAGGTTTAAAATGAATTTATAGGACGAAATGGGTTAACTCAGCATCAACATTCAAACAGCAATTTTAACTGAAGTTTTGTTCCTGGAGAATTACTCATGTATAACATAGATTCAGGGGATTTTCCTGAAAATTCGCTGCTCCAATAGAAACTGTTAAAGCATGGTCTATCAATCCGAATTTATTTAACAAGTAACAGTTCATGAATCACGGTGATAGTCAAAGCTAACACTTCGCATATTTGAAATAAATAGTGCATGCTTTATCTTCTCGGAATTTACGGAGTAATCCCACATTGGAGAAACATAAACAAAATCCGATAAGACAAACGAATTATACAATCTAGCTAGAATACCATGATTGAATTTCCACCTGCTTGGGGCAAGCTTTCCATTCGTAGAAAAAAGCTTCACTAATAAGTAAACTAGGGACATTGCGTGACGTACCAATTAGGACCCCGAGGTAAGTCAACTCTTCAGCTGGTCTGATCTCTATATCTTCTAGCATAATAAATATATCTGCAGTCGCCAATGTATAACTGAAAAACAAAGGTTCGCTTTTCGATGCGTTCGATGTACGGCCAACATGAGTCGATCCAACCTTTAATGCATTAAAGCAACCCTTTATTCTTTGAACAGCTCTAATATTATTTCAAAATATTATTAAAAATATTAGCATAACCTATCAGTGAACCACAATCACATATAAAATTCATATTAGGCTACAGGCACTTCATAAGCCTTTCCGAATATGGAACTGTTTTGATTTATACGCCGTAAGAAATCTCACAGGACAATTGTGGCAAACGCAGTAATTGTGGCAAACGCAGTAACTGTGGCAAACGAATAATAATTGTTAGCAGACACTACCAACTAAGCAAAAATCACTATCTTTAGGAGAAATTTGGAAGTCTATTTACTTGATCATTGGCCTGAATTTGGTCTCTAATACCCCCCCCCCCACTACCCCCAAAAATTAGAAAATTGTGTCTAAAAATTTAAATTATTTGTAGCTTCACCAACCTCCTTGAAAACATTTTAATAGCAAAGTAAATAGTATTTAACATAATTGGCCAACCAATTACTATTTTTTAAAGATTAAATAAAGCTATTTATAAAGCTTTGTTTTTCAATGACATCAAAATTAGAAGACTATACAACAAAAAAAGAAACCTTTTTGTGAGTCTGTCGTGAAGGAGGGTGTTGTCTGTCCTTAAAACAAAGACGATATCAAACCAGCGTTCGGGAAAGAAGTCACAACCATGATAGTCCACTATTTTGCCTCCTTCGGATAACATGTCTTCCATTATGTCAAGAACCTAAAAAAATAGGATGTAAGGGCATATTGGAAAAGATGCAAATTTTGAGTGCATATTGAGCATATTTAGGTGGTGGCGCATTCAAAATTATACTGGGGGTGCATGGGAGCTGCCCAATCATTCCAGTGCAGTTTTCCCTTGTTTTTATACCGATTTGTAAAAAGAACCCCAAAAATTGTCTCAACAAAATTTGCGAAAACAGGACATTGTATTGTTTATACAAAGAAATTTCAACCGTCAGTGTTTCTTTTGCCACAACATAAACAAGGTTATCATAATTTGCAGACTGCGTTTCTCTATATTACTTAGAACATGGTTTGTAACAAGTACAAAGTACTCAAACTTCTCCTGACCATGGGTCAATACATGAATTCAATGACGTTAATAAATTGTTAGTGGGTATTTGTTGAATTATTCTGCAACCACAAATGACCAAAGCCAAGAACTGCAAGGTTCGATTCCCTTCGAATTCAACAGATATTGAACTGCCCCATGAGATTATGAAATTCCTCGATCATTATCAACCAGTGTTTTGTGTTGGGTTCGCACTGTTTTATGTGGTTCTAGGCGTTTTATGTGGTTCTAGGCGTTTTATAGTTGGCTTTGGGAACCAACAAATTCTAAATTTAAGTTTTTACGGACGAAAGCGTTGTCAAATTCTACGAGTTTGTTTTTCTTATCTTCCAAGTGTAAAGCTACCACAAATCACCATTACCAAATAAATGAAACCCAAAACTAGCAGAAATTACAATAGATAGCCTAATCTAACTCAAAACGAGCAAAAATTAAAAGGAGTATCGCTGACAACACCCATGTCTTCTTCAGACCAGAAAATATCTTGCATTTTACTTAAAAAAATAATCATATATTGTCAGTTTGATTTACATATTCTGGTATCTATTCCTTATGGTCTTAATACTTCTTTATTTGTTTAAGTCAAAAAAGTGAAAACATTTAAAATGTATTTTGTTTTCAGTAAAGTGCAAATTATGTTCTGGTCTTAAGGTGCTGTGGGGGTTGTCAGCCATACTCATGCTAATTGTTGCTATTTTGAGTTTGAATAGGTTATTTATTGTAATTCCTGTTCTTCTTGGGTTCAATTTATTTATTTATGGTGATTTGCGGTAGTTTTGCACTTGGAAAATTATTTGAATTTATTTCTACTAATTTTTGGCTTAACGAGGCTGTTTACTATTGTTTACTATTCTTTGACAAACTTGTTTTGTGGAAAAAGTGTTTTTATATTAATTTCCGTTCATTTTTTATTGACATAGTCTTTTTCATATAAAAATATTTTATATCTTTTTAATTTTGTTTTCTATTATACTCCATAGTTTTTATTTTTAAGACTATTTGACTTTACTTCTGCTCATGTTTTGTTTAATGAGGCTCTTTACTTTTCTTTAAGAACTTATGTTTCCTATTAACAAATACTATCTGTAAGAACCAAAATAAAAAAAAAACAAGTCTTTCAACTGAAAGTGAGGAGCAACATCACACCTTAAAACAAACTGAAATTATTACATAAAAGAAAGGGATTGCCTCCTCTTCAAGACCTCGGGTATTTTCCGGGGGGGGGATTATTTTCCAGGGGGTAAACGCCGGCCACCGTTTTGTGTTGGGTTGGCACTGTGTTTGTGGTTCGCTTGCACAACTTTGAAAGTAGCTTACTTTCGAATGGGTCCGAAAGTGAAAATTCCCACTGCTTGTTACCAATTAAGACCCATTTTATTTATCACGACATTTGCGAAAATCAAAAAATCTTGTATCCAATAAGCATAGCATAGCCACATTTCCAAAACACCATGTTCACTAATATGGTAGAATCAAAGGATGCAACCCTTTTGTACATAGGTGCACCTCTATTATTGAGGTTGAGGTTGCTGGATTGAGGTTGATATTAGTATTGACGTTGCTGGATAAAGACTGTTCATTTGTGAATCTAACAACTGATGGCTTTTGGAAAGTATTTGACCTAATTGACCCCCTTAAAGCCGGAATTAATGAAAATGACGGTAATAAAGGTGTACCTCGTCACGGATTTCTTAAAAGGATGAACATAGCGCTTTTGTCTGCTGTACCCGGATGAACTCGCCTCTGAATGCAAGTATTTGAGCTGCAGTGCTCCTCGGGGGACAAAGATTGCAGCAATGATATTACCTTTCGGTATCAACTATATCCTCCACAATATCTAAGGATGGTGAGTGATCTGTCCGTCATCCTCTCACCTTAATAGAGAATTGAGTAGTGACAACTCTCTTTAGTGAAAGTTTGGTTATCTCATTTACCGAAGAATGCAGCACAAAAAATTTTGAAACGAACGTCACTAAAAACAAATAATTAGATGAAGTTCCTTAGAAATTGGCTTAGAAATGCCTGAATCGAAATTTCTCGTAGTTCATCCAGCTAAAATTCTTGATGTCGCCCTCAAATATGACTGCTCTTTCTAATATTTAATATTTCATCAAATCAGTACAAACACGGCTTCTATAAGACGTTTTGAATGCAACAGTGACAGCCTTCAACTGACCAATATTACTTAAGTGCTTCCTATTTTAAGTACACCTAAAGAGCTTGAAAGAGTGCAATCAAGGATAGTCTCATTAATTTAAATAAAAGCCACCATCCGCAGGATTACAAGGAAACTCTGCAAGTCTTCAACCCGAACACTCTGTCTGAGAGACAAAAGGACCTAATTCTACAATTGCAAGATAAATTTATATAAGCTTAAATCTGGCTATAGCGCTATTGATGAATTGAAAAATGAATTTCTGAATTTCAACTCTACGAAATAAGATGCACCACCACCGAATGTCTCCGAAGCTTCTTCGATGAAATACTTAAGTTTTCTGTAGGGCTGAGATAAAAAAAAAAAAAACTACGAGAACTCTTTGCCTTAATAGCCTTGTATCAGACCTGCGAGTGAGCTATGCTAAACTAGTCCCGCTGAAGTATTCTTACGATCGATAATTTTGGTGAGGCTATTTAGAACAACAGCGTTATACCTTGTCAGAGACTAAAGTTAGGTCCGCGTTACGCAAATATTTGAAGTTTTTGAAACGCATACCGCTCTTCCGGCAAAAATTTCTACCTTTTCGAAAAGTACCAATTCCTGATCGCTGTGAAGTTGTAGAAAAGCATGAAATTAATACCAGAAAAGTTTCCCTAAAGCCAGAGGCAATTTTAGGGGGAACACAGAGGGCACTTGTTCCGGGCGCAGAAATTTCAGGGGGTTATAATTTCAAATTAATAATTTAATAGTTAAAAGTATTTTTTTATTTTTGAAATTTTATTTTCATTAAAATAAAGTAGAGGGCACAGTTGGTAGTAAGTATCAGCAAATTGAATCTGAAATTTTCATTTTTTCCATATGTTCATTACCCTTCAAGAGGGTTAAACCCTTCGAGGTTAAAGCAAGAAGTCAGATCTAAATAAATGAAAATCTTGTTAAAAAGTGAAAAGTTAGTTAATAAATGAAATTTTATTTAGATTTGGCTTCAAAATTTTTGGGGGGCAGGAGGTGCTAATCAAGATTTTACCTGGGGCGCAAGAGAGGCCAGAACCACCACTGTTCTAACCTCATTTATGACTTCCTGCCGCTGCACGTAATATTGCAATCTATGAATATACATAATGAACAAAACTTAATCATTTATTGCCATGTTGTTGGCAATAAATTGTCATGTTGCTGACTCTTTGCTTTGCCATGTTGTAGTTTTACGGTGGACTGACATAAACTATCTATCCATCTATCTAATTTAAGAGATTTATTTCGAAAAATAAAACAACGGTAATATTTTTCTCAGCTTTTCCAACGAAAGTGGATAAGCATCGCTTGTATTATAAATATATATCAAAGTTTATTAATATGCGTAATAATTGGAATTAAAATCACAGCCAAAATAGCCTAACATGAAAAAACCAAAGAAGTAAATCTTCAAATTCTGGATCTATGCCAAGTAGGAAGCAAAAGAATGACAATCGAGCTAGTATTTTTCCTTATCACAACAATACGTCTTCAGCATAGAAAAGGGAAAAGAATTAAAACAAAAATGATTAAGAAAAGAGAGAAAAACTAAAATCAAAAGTGAATAAACAGAAAAAACCCATTCTTAAGACCACACTGGCTATACATGACGTATGACAAAGAAAAAAAATAATAATAGAATTAAATAGCCGAGAAAACGAAGGTAATGTCAACAAGTAGAACGAAAAAACGTAAAAATAAGCAGATATTTCGACAAGGACCTCCGCCATGCCGTCTTCAGTGCTCAAAAAGATAAAACGAAGAAAACTAACCGTTTGAAGCCAACCCAAACAGAGCAGAATATATACTTACTCTATGTGTACATTCTGCTCTGTTTGAGCTTACTTAAGAAAGGTTAGTTTTTTTTTAAATTTTTGAGCACTGAAGACGGCTTGGCGGACGTCCTTGTCGAAATATCTGCTTATTTTCACTTTTTTCGTTCCACTGGCTGACATTACCCTCGTTAATTTTATAACTCATTTATTATTTTTTCTTCTTTCTCATATGACAGAAAAAATCAAACCAACACGCATAATAATTATTCATGTGAAAACAAAGGAGTTAGAGTAGACAACCACTGAGCAACTCCAAACACAACACAGACGCAACTTCTGTGTTGAAAGTATTTTTCAAAGAAGCAATTATGTTTTTAAAAGTTGGGATTACCATTGACAAGGGTGTTTACTTGCCATTTATCACGAATAATTTAATGTTAACGTTTTTTCTATCCAGCTCTACTGAGAGTCAAATTCAAGTGATCACATTTACTATGTTTTAAAAGTTTGTTCTAAATTAATTATATTACATCTTAAACTTATATCAATTAATAAATATCATATCTTGTGTCTTATTCGAATTTTCTTGGATATAAGTCGTTACTTAGTTAGATCTATGACTTGGATGGTTGACACTCTATCCACAAAACAGGTCTATGCATCAGAGACAATTGTTTTTAAACACGAGCAGCGTTTATTTTCAAGAAATAATTTAACTCAACCCAATACAGCAATAAAGACATGACATTATTTTGGCTTAGGCATAATTCTTAAGGAAGAACTATTTACAACACTAAACATTTCAAAGTTGACAAAAGACTACACCATAATATGCAGTAAAAAAAACATAAATAGAATACTAGGATAGAGCATTTTGTTTAAACACAAATATGCACATACACGTTTAGTGGCATACTTACACACGTATGTCACAACATACCACATGTAAGTACACAGTGGCATACATACAAGCCTATTGGCATACATACATACAAGCCTAGTGGCATACTCCGGGAACTCCCCATCAAAACTTCCACTTTTGGGATTAGGTGCTTCAAAGATATTTTCGACTAAAGCTTCAGCTCCAGTATCTCATTTTAAGACCTACTGCTAACGTGATTTTCTCATTATTTGATTAGAGCTTTGTTAAAAGTAACTGCA
Organism: Artemia sp. Qi Xiang Cuo; assembly: GCF_049724085.1. NCBI lineage: Eukaryota > Metazoa > Arthropoda > Branchiopoda > Anostraca > Artemiidae > Artemia > Artemia sp. Qi Xiang Cuo. Next base: position 12,258,146 of record NC_142809.1, on the reverse strand, counting down.
GAGTTGTAATTGTGGAGGTTTTTTCAATCTTTGCACCTCAACAACAACAATGATATACCGCTAGTCCAGGTAGTTTCCTCATTTTATTTTATTTTCGGCTTTGATAAATTTTTTATACCTTCACTTGACTTTTGTAAGCGAGGAATTTCAAGGCATTACCTCTGCTGGGACAATAGTCCAGCTAGCCACAGATGGAGGATCAATTTAGCTTTTCCTGACGGGATGTACCCTGCTCAAGGTAATATGGCCGGACTGTGACTACTTTGTCATTTAAAGTCTTTTTTGTCTTTAAAGTATTTGCTCTTTCAGGATAAAGCATCTGACAACTCATCTAATGCAGAGGAATGCAGGTTTTTTTAAAAGACCAACATAGTTGCCACGTCAAAACGATTTTGGATCAATTGGAGGGTTTTGAAGACAGAGCTTCCAGAAGTTGCTGTGTAAGCGGCTTGATTTTGAACACCTTGGAGAGAAGTAATATAGCTTTTTGGACACTGGCAAAAAAAGGGCCATGCATATTCCATGACTGGTCTGATGCACGACGAGAAAAGAGACAAGACGGACTCATCAAGGAAGAAACTTTTGCATTTTAGGATGACTTCTAGCTTCCAGGAGCAGGAGGTTCTCACTTTGCTGAAATGCTCAGTCCATGTGAGGACTGAAGAAAGTTGGACCCTAAGAAGGCATAGTGTATAAGATCTTTTGTACTTAGAAGTTGTACTTGAAATACTATTTTAAATCTCTATCGAACTGACAGGATCTGAAAATCGAATGCATATCTATGGCAAACGCAACTGGGATAAAAGATATCTTTTTCGCATGCCATATGATATTCATAAACAAAATTGTCAGCCAAACTCCTGTCAACAAATCCCTGCCGTACAAAATTAGAAAATGTCAGAGCAAAAAGAAAAGTGAACTAAGTCACAGCTAACGAAAAGAGAGTGGAAAAATGGAAACATTTCAGTCGAGACCTCCAGTTAACCGTTTTCAGAGCAAAATTAGGATAAAAAAATATATACATAAAAGTTCTTTTGCCTTTTCACGATGACTGAAGAAAGGACCTTTCTATTTATGTTATAAGGTTTGACTTTTTATGCTGTCTAGTAGAATTTTATCAGCATATTTTTCATTCTTATTTCTGGAACGATGATATAAATTTTGGTACAATGATAAATTTTCAATGGCAGCCATATTTCATCAGGACACCATGTCAGCCTGATTATCCAACAAGAAACTATTAACTTCTTGGGAACATGGGGCAAAGCCAGGCAAGATGCCTCCAATCTTTTGAACAGTATATATACATTGTCTTACCACCATCAGGACCGCATTCAAATCTTTGGAGCTACTGGGCCCAAGCGTTTTGGCGCTCCTAGGCCCAAGCAATGTTTTTTGGGGGGGAGACACAGATTTACAGGGAAATACCCAAAAATTCGCGGATAGTGGTAGCCTTGAATAGAAGGCAACTGATGAGTGACGAGCCAAAATTAATGCAAGAGAAAGGTGATACCGAGCTCTCAGCTGCCATTCTTGGGAGACATCTGGAAGTATATAAATGACCAAGGAATCCATATACTGCTTTAAATTCACTCTTCTGTGGCTAGGCAGCGCGGCGGCCAATTACTCCTGGCATTTTGATTGATAAATCACATCAGTCCAGTTTTTATTAAGAAAAATCGCTCAGTGTTTTTTTTGGGCCCCTCGGCATTGTGCACCCCTAGACCCTGGGCCTATGCGTAAATCCTGGCCTGACCACCACAAGGTCTAGTAAGTCGCTCAGCTTCAGTTCTTTCCTTACAAATTTCCTTACTCTTTATCTGCTCTCGAAAACTTTTCTTAGATAACACCACTCTCAAGTTATTTATTGCCAAGGTCTTTCACATTGTTCCTTCGTCGGATATGCTTCTATATATTATCGCTAAATGAAGGTTTATACTCTACTTTTCTACCCAACTACCACAACAGCATGATTTTCAATTAATTCATGGAGCCAAAGACTCCATGGTTAATCAATGCTCTGTATATCACCAACTATAATTTCTAGTGTAGCAAACCTATTGTCTAGTTTAAGATCACATCTCTGTTACTAACTCTTGATTTGAGGGTGTTAAATATTAAAAATCTAAGTGATGTCACACATTTTGGTCAAAGCTTTAGGTTCCAGTTTACACTCAGCAATTAAAAGACAGTAATTCAATGAGCAGTTACTTTTGCAATACGTTTTAATGTCATCCGCGCAACATCTCCCATATTTTACAATAAATATTATGTAAAACCTTCCTTGTTTTTCTTTATTCCCTCCTTTATTTCTTCTTTATTTTCAGCCAAAAATCGGCAAAAAAGCAGCTAATAAATTCAGTCAATATATATCAAATTCATAGAGGTTAAAATACTACAGGACATGTTTATGCTCACACTTTAGATTTATAACATTGTACAAAGACGGGAACAACATAGTCTATTTAGTAATCATTTAGCAAACATTCCATTAAAATTTTGGTTCAGTCTATAAAAAGTCTATTAAAATTTTGGCAGCATCAGGTGAGTTGGAGTATGCCTGTAAAAGGTCTTGTGGGAAAGCCAAGTGCCTCTTTGACAATTGGAGGCAAGTACTTCTATATGGCTTACATGTATTTCTAGATTTAATTTATTGTGAATAAATTGAGAAAAAAATCAAAAAAACATTTAGGTATTAAATTTTTAGTTAATGAATTAAAAAAAATCGTCAAATAACTTTGATGTGCCAGTTTATATTTACAATAAGTGCCTAAAGACAACCCAAAATAATTGTCAGACCTATTTTTTGGTTTGCATCCGCCCCCTCTCACAAAACAGAAGCTTATTTGTGCAATACATGGATTTTGAGATAAATGACTGCATAGCGGCACGTCATGGGAGAGTGAATGGCTATGGTAAACACCTGATGATGTTTATTAGTGTGCATTTGTTTGTCCCTACAGAGCGGAGGGGAATATCAGTAAATCTTCCTTGGAAAGTAGTAGTTGTATTGGGGAGTTAGAGCATTTTCAGGTTACAATTTCCCAGTTTTCCTCAAATGACAACACTTCAACACGAAAATACCAAGGGTTCTTTCCCATCCATCCTGTAAGAAGTACTCTTAATACTTACTTTGTCCTCATTTAGCACAGGGCATTGATATTCTTCATCGTATTCTTCTAAACAACCACTTTCTTTGGCTAATCTTCCAACTTCGATCCACTGTAAGCCATGGGCTTCAGCTAGCTGTTGGCAAAGTGTTGATTTGCCAGTACCAGGAGTTCCTAAATTAAAAAAGCAGAAGATACAGGACTTAATACAGAAAAGTTGTTCCTAAAATAATGGAACTAAAAAATATGTTATTAAAGTTGCAAATTCATAGGAAACAAGTTTTGGAAACAAGGAAAAAATAAATTTCGAATTGATATGATCAATATCTAGAACAACAAATTGACATATTATTTTCACAATCCAATGCATAACAAATCGAAGACTACTGCAAAACAAAGCAGTGCATTGAAGTTTGCCTTTGTAAATGACTTGATTACATAGAAGGATAAAGAGCCTCCAGAGTCATTGATAACGCATAAGGCATTTATTTGACGTTTCCGCGTTTTTGTTTATAGGAACAAACATGTAGCAATGATGTTGCCCAGCCATACGACAACGTGAATTGTGCTCTCGACCAGGTATTTGCAAGCAGAGCATTAGTTCACCGCACTCACAGAGAGTTAAATGGTTTGATTACTACTACTACTATTACTACTACTAACAACTCACCAAAGCACCAAGCCCCCTAAGGCCAACACAGCTAGAATGCTCCTCCTCCATCTCAATCTATTCAAAACCTCCCTTTTTACACCCTCCCAGGAAGTTTCCATTTCCTTTAAATCTTTCTTTATGACATCCTCCCATCCCAAACAAGTGCGACCTGCTTTCTGTTTAGCCCTAGACGGTTTGGCCGAAAAGGACAATCTTCGGCAATCTATCATCCTTCTTCCACACAACGTGCCCTAGCCATCTAAAACTTTCTTTGATTATAGCCCAAGAAAGCAGGATTGAACCACATTTTTTGTACAGCCTACTGTTTGAAATACGATCAGTCAGTTGGGTACCCAGAACAATCCGTAGGATTTCTCTGGAAAACATCTAGCAAATCTTCATCCTCTTTTTGATCCATATTTGACCACTGTCAACACTGTAGCTTCTAATATTCTAATCTTGATTTGCAGACTTATTTTCTTATTCTTCCAAACTTTTTTAACTGTGAAAAAGCACCCTGAGCCTTGGCTATTCTAATTTTAACATCTTCACTGCTCCCACTGTCTTTACTAATAATATTACCAAGGCAAGTGAAGCTACCCTCCTGATCAATCTTTTCATTACTCAACGTCACCTTTTCATCTTCACTTATCCCTAGCCTTAGTGATAGTCTTCTTAACATTAATTTTCAAACCTATTCTAGCACCCTGAACTCGAAAAACCTCTAAAAATTCATTCATTTTGCTCAAACTTTCATCTAGGATGCTTAAATCATCAGCATAATCTAAGTCCAGGAGAGTTATTCCTCCCCATTTGATTCCGTGGCCTCCATAGCCTTTCCTGTGCTCCCTAAAACAAAGTCCATCAAAATGATCCATAAAGGGGGATAGAACACAACCTTGCCTAACTCCTGATTTAATACAAAGCCAGCTACTAACCTCATTTCTTACCTTAACCGTTTCAGTGTTATTCTTGTACATAGCACTAATCACTTTAATGTATTTGTCTGGTATACCATACGTGGATAAGATCTTTGCTAAAGATCTTCTATCAACAGAATCAAACACTTGCTCATAATCTAAAAAACTGAGGACCAAAGGTTTTGACAACTCAGGAACTTCTCAATTATTAACCTAAGAGTGAAAATTTGGTCAACACATTCTCTACCTTTTATAAAACCACACTGTTCTTCTCTTAAAACTTTGTCTACAGCATCTCGCAGTCTAAAAAGTATCATATTGCTAAGTAATTTACTACCTATAGAGACCAGACTAATGCCTCGATAATTACCACACTTAGCCTACTGTTATCACCTTTCTTACAAAGTGGTTTAATTAAGGTTTTCCTAAAATCATTAGGCATTTCCCCTTTTTCAAAAATCATATTCATAATCTTCAGTAACTTATTTCTAACCTCAGAGCCACCATATTTAAGAAACTCATTTACCACACTATCTTCACCTGGAGCCTTATTATTTTTATTTCTTGTAGTACTGTTGCTAATTCTTCCTCGCAAAACAAATCTTCCTTCACATCCAAGGTAGCACAAACTTTTTCATTTTCCTCTAGAGCTTTCCCTGCAACTCTATCTTGGTTTAGCAAATTCTCAAAATGTACTGCCCATCTCTCTTTGACTCTTTTCTTATCACTAATTGTGGCCCCGTTCTTATTTTAACTGGGACAAATCTGGACTGACTACTCCCTCTCAATTTATTAACATGCCAGTACAATATTTTACTATTATGCCGTCTAGCTGCATCATCCAGATCCTTGGTAGTTTTATCCATGGCCTCCACTTCAAACCTCCTTAGTTCATATTTTAATGCTTTCTTTACTTTCCTTACATTCCTTTTGTTTTCATATGGTTTGATTACATCATTGTTTAAAGTGTGTTAAGCGAGACTGTGATTCAGAATATGGATTAATTTATATTATTTTAATTGGAGTAAAAATATTTAATTCCTTCATGTAGACTAGTGATTCCCAACCAATTTTGGCCCATGCCTCGCCTAGGTATTACTAAAATCCTGGTACTCCCCCTTTCTTGTGATATTTAAATTTTGTTACTCAAACCTTTTACAAATATTCACCTGGAAGCTTAAAAGGCGATAAATTTGGTATTTTTGGGGGGTTGTCCTATGGGTATATTTTTTAATAATGAAAAATATTGTCTGAATGCAACACCTTTTACACAATGTATAACATCATTGTATTACTATATTGTATCCTTTTTGCTCTTTAAATGTATTCAAATATGACGCCATTTATATTATTTTTTTCCAAGTTAAGGCTCAAAAGCATAGCCAGCCACAGGGTGCATGTGCTGCCCATGACCTACCAAAATATTGCCATGCACCACTGGTGGGGCCTGTGCCCCATGTTGGGAATCATGGATGTAGACTCTACAAGCCCATGGCCAAGGCCGTACCCAGGATTTTTTTTCGGAGGGGGTTTTACTCAAAGATTTCTTTTCGGGGGGGGGGGAGGGGGTTACACAAAAAAAACTAAAAAAACACATACTAAATTTATTTATATCCATTTTTGCTACGTTTTTACGAGTCAAAAAACATTTCGAGAGGGGGCCGAACCCCTAGCCCCCCCCCCCCTCTGGGTACGGCTTTGCCCATGGCTACCTTGCAAAGTAGCCTTTGGGTGATGCAAAGGTTTTATTTATTTATTTATTAATACCAAAATACTGTAAGCTTGAACAAGCTTGTTGCACTAAACATTATAAAAATGCTAATGAAAATGCTGACAACATAATGCACACATACAAATCTATGAAAAATAACACACTATGAAAGCATAAAAGTTAACACCAAACAACTAATACAAAAAAAATATATATATACTCAAAACGGATTGAGTATGGAAATCTGTAGAAGTTAAACTACTTTTGAAAGACTGGACCGTGATAGTTGCAACTGTTTTGGATGCAAGTGCGTTCCAAGTCTTCCACACTTGGCTAGATAAAGAGTTTTGGCCTAATCTTTCCTGTGAACATGGTGGGTATATTTTGTTTTGGTGTTGACGGGTACTACTATGTTCTGTCAAATTGGAGAAGTGAGTTGGAGTGGTATTATCAATGTTCCTAACAATGCGGAATGTATTTATTAGGTCAGCTCTATCACATCAGAACTGAAGACTAGGCAACGGCAGTCTCTACATTCTCTGGTGGTATGGTTGATGTCTAAGGTAAAGTATGAGTTGGGTAGCCCTATGTTGCATTTTCTCAACTCTTTCTCTATCTCTCTTATTAAGGGGATACCATACTGATGAGCAATATTCAAGTATTGGATGCACAGTGGATACATAAAGTGAAATCAATGAACAGCAATTAAACTAAGAAAATGTACGCTTTAGACGTAATAATTGGTAATTTGCCTTATGGGTGATATCCAATACATGTTTATCAAATTTGAAACTCAAACCAAAGCAAACCCCAAAGTCTCAAACATACTCCACACTTGAAATTGATTTACCATTAACAAAGTAATGGTAATGTTGAGGGAGTCTATGCAAATAGTGCACAGCATTGCACTTGGTTTTGTTAATGAACATAGAGTTTGCTGAACACCACCAGTGCAGAGCAACCAAATCTTCTTGAAGTAAAGAAATCTCACGTTCATATATGACTGACCTGTAAACTTTCAAATCAACCGCGAACATTTTTAAGGTCAAATTCCTAACGACACGTGGCATATCATTGATAAAGGGCAGAAGAGTACTGGCCCAAGACAACTGCCTTGTAGAACTCCACTTACGACAGATATAGGTGATGACAAAGCATCACCTACCACAACCTCTTGGGTTCTATCTGTAAGATAATCCGCTATCCATGCTTCAGTTTATGGGCTAATACCATATAGTTGACATTTCTTTATCAGAAGTGGGATGAAAATTTGGTCAAATGCTTTGAAGAAGTCAATATAAATACAATCAAACAAAAGACTATTATCCATCATATATTGAAAATCCTCAATCACCTCCAGAAGTTGCATGTTACAAGAAAGCTGTTTATGGAACCCATGCATTTTTCTCAAAATGTGCCTGGATTCTGTTCACCAGAACTTTATCCATTATATGGGAAAAGACAGATGTATTTAAAATTGGTCTGTAATATTTAAAATGGGACTTTGAACCATTCTTGTACAACAGCCTAATGATTGCTCTTTTCCAAGCTGAAGGACATTCACCAGGTGAGAGACAAAGATTAAAGAGGTATGTGAGTGATCCAGCAAGCACTGATGCAAGTTTGCATAGCATCATATTTGAAAATCCATCAATATCCAGCACCTTTCCAGGATCATGATTTTGGAGTGTTTGATAAACCTACTGGACCATAAAATCTGAATCATCAAATTCTTTTGTTAAATATGGAGGAGTAAATTGAGCATTGTTTCTGCGTGTGTTTGTGTGAAAAGTGAACCAAATACCTTATTGAAAATTTGTGATTTTACATAATTGTCATCTATATGTGGACGAGTTTCAGGATCAATAAAGGAAGTGGATGATTGGGATTGTGAAACTTGATTCCTTCTTACATACTTCCAAAATCTTTTTGGGCAACTTTAGACTACTGCAATAACATTTGACTCAATCTCTTGACAATTAAGACAAAGGAACTTAGTTGCTCTATTTCTAGTTCTTTTACAATTTGACCATGAATCAAAGATTTTACAGTTTACATACTCATGCCACCTATCACTTTTCTCTTTTAGCATTTTTACAATATACCAATGAAGGATCTGTCTATTTTTGTAAAACTGTCTGCTAGTAGAAATTGGTACATATCAATATTTACCTTTTTTAAAGGCCTGCTTAACCAAATCAAAGGACACATCAGCGGTAGCATTACATTGCTGTAACTCCTCTCATATAGGAAGAGACAAATTTCTATCCAATTTTGTTTTATAATTATTAGTTATTGTTTTATAATTATTCTTAAGCTATGGTTTTTAAATATGGCGAAACTTAGTTTATTTCATGTATTCAAATTTTTAGTTTTATTTGAATATGTCTTGCACTTAAAGGCCTCTTGATTTCATAAATAAATATTACTGATTGGTCAATAAAATATATATATAAAATAAACTCTAATGAAAGTTAACTGAAAATTAAAATGAACATAAACTATCATATCTAAGCCTATGGAGCACATATCTAAGAAATTAGTACAAATAACAACTAATATTTCCCTATATTTATAGGACTATGCAAAAGTAGTGCTTTACTGAAAACACAAAACCTGCACAAAAAATTCAGAATGTTGTTTCAGGATCTGAAAAGTCATTAAGTAGCCTGCAAAAAATACCAGATTATCTTATAAGGCTCACAAGTCTTTAACCAACCACAATATTGATGGCTTTTAGTACAGAATTTATATATTCTTAATATGGTGAAACTTTTTTATGGTTTATTTCATGTATTCAAATTTTTAGTTTTATTTGAATATGTCTTGCACTGAAAGACCTCTTGATTTCCTAAATAAATATTGCTGATTTGTCAATAATATATATATATATAAAAGAAACTCTAATGAAAGTTAACTGAAAATTAAAATGAACATAAACTATCATATCTAACCCTATGGAGCACATATCTACAAAATTAGTGCAAATAACAACTAATATTTCCCTATATTTATAGGACTATGCAAAAGTAGTGCTTTACTGAAAACACAAAACCTGCACAAAAAATTCAGAATGTTGTTTCAGAATCTGAAAAGTCATTAAGTAGCCTGCAAAAAATACCGGATTATTTTATAAGGCTCACAACTCTTTAACCAACCACAATATTGATGGCTTTTAGTACAGAATTTATATATTCTTAATATGGTGAAACTTTTTTATGGTTTATTTCATGTATTCAAATTTTTAGTTTTATTTGAATATATCTTGCACTGAAAGGCCTCTTGATTTCATAAATAAATATTGCTGATTGGTCAATAATATATATATAAAAGAAACTCTAATGAAAGTTAACTGAAAATTAAAATGAACATAAACTATCATATCTAACCCTATGGAGCACATATCTACAAAATTAGTGCAAATAACAACTAATATTTCCCTATATTTATAGGACTATGCAAAAGTAGTGCTTTACTGAAAACACAAAACCTGCACAAAAAATTCAGAATGTTGTTTCAGGATCTGAAAACTCATTAAATAGCCTGGAAAAAATACCAGATTATTTTATAAGGTTCAAAATAGTCTTTCACCAGCCACAATATTGATGGTTTTTAGTACAGAATTTACATATTCTTAATATGGTGAAACTTTTTTATGGTTTATTTCATGTATTCAAATGTTCAGTTTTATTTGAATATATCTTTCACTGAAAGGCCTCTTGATTCCATTAATAAATATTACTGATTGGTCAATAATATATATATAAAAGAAACTCTAATGAAAGTTAACTGAAAATTAAAATGAACATAAACTATCATATCTAACCCTATGGAGCACATATCTACAAAATTGGTGCAAATAACAACTAATATTTCCCTATATTTATAGGACTATGCAAAAGTAGTGCTTTACTGAAAACACAAAACCTGCACAAAAAATTCAGAATGTTGTTTCAGGATCTGAAAAGTCATTAAGTAGCCTGCAAAAATACCGCATTATTTTATAAGGCTCGCAACTCTTTAACCAGCCACAATATTGATGGCTTTTAGTACAGAATTTACATATTCTTAAAAAAGCAAGCAAAATGAAAGTTTATTTATTTGTCAAATTAATTAAAAACCAACACGATGGAGAACAAATGATGATGAAATAAAGAGGAATAACGACAAAAATAACTGCATATGAAAGAGAGAATATAAATATGAGAGACAGGAATATGAAATAGGGAATAAAAATTAGAATAAAATTCAAAGTTTTGTAGAGAGTTTTATTAAGGCCATTTATTTTAGAGATATCAATAAGGTAAGATTTAACCACAAAATTACTCCGTCTACTGTACCTTTTTTTGACGGGCAATAAATGAATAATAATAATAATAATAATAATTAGCCTACTGTTTGTGTACCAATTGGTAAACAAAGCAAAAATTACAGTACCAGTACCTGGTATGTGTCACATTTAGGGTTTTAGATATGATTTCTCCATACAAATCAGGAGTATTGGAAAGAAAAGAGTGACTGGAGAACTAAAACTGTGGTAAAATTGCAGAGACCCTTTTGATTATAACTTCCTTTATTGGCAAAATTTCTGAAGCTATTCTATAGTCTTGGCATTACCAAGACAGCTTCAGTTAGATTTGTCAACACAAAAAATTACTGAATGAAAATTATGTTCATTTTCAAAGATAATCATTTTGGAAAAGTGGCATTAAATTAAGCAAATACAAACCATACAAACATCCTAAAATACTTTATTTATCTACTTTTAAAATATACCAAATCATTTTTTGATTCTACTGCACATTAATCGAATACAGTTTTGTGTTTCCAAAATAGTGCTTGTTTTGTATAATTCAGCTATATATGGACATATCAAAAGTCAGTTATTTGCAAGAATACTATAGATAAATATGGCATAGACTTCGAAGTGATCAGTGATGTAAATTGACAGAGATGTAAGAGGGGGTCAAAATACACCTTGCAAACTCTCAGGGGGAGCGGGCAATTTCTTTTTTAATCCTTGCAACAAAAATATTCAAAAATATAAAAAGAGTATTTTGCAAAAGAAATACAAAAAAATGGTATTTTATAACCTAGTGGGTGTCAAATCCCCCACCCCCCCAATTTAAAAAACTGGAAGCATTAATTTTTATTTGCTTTAAGTTTCAATTTTCCTCTTTAATTGCATCCAATAAAAATAAGTTCATAATATATATTCTGGGCTTTCACCCTCTGCCTCACCATGCAAACCCAATTTCATTTAAACTTAACAAAAACATTGCCATGCTATGGAAAAAAAATATGCTAAGATTAGAACTGAAGTTTTTTTTTTTTGACTGGTGGAAAACCCTATTTAATCAAGAGAAAAATTACAACCAATTGAGCAATTTCTTGAAGACAAAAATTACCCAAATACATCTAAAATTATTAAGTCATTACAAAGAAAAATGAAACCAAAAAGTAGCAGTGTAAAACCTTCAAATATGACAATTCTAGTTTCCTAATTCCAGAATTTCCCTCAATTGAGAAATGAGACCATTCTAATAGAATAAGACCAATTGTTTCTTCAATATTTAAGCACGTATGAAATTAGCATGTACCCTTTTCTGAAAGATGATATAGTCATTGTATGTCCAGTTCTCAAACAGAGAATGGTATTAGCAATTTTTCATTACCATAGATCAGGTACTGGGGGATATAATACCAGGCAATTGTCAAAACATTTGCATTTGTAGTAGCAATGCAGGCCTTATTAATATCAATTGAAAAAAAATTTCCCATAAAATAAATTTTTCAAAGAAAAGTTAAGAACTCTATTAAACAAAAAACGAACAAAAATAGAATCAAATAATCTACCAACAGAATAATCAACAAAAACAGAAATTACAATAAATAATTGAGACAAACTCAAAATGAGAGAAATTAACATGAGTAGGGCTCAAAACCCCCATGCCTTCCCAAGGCCAGAACATAATTTGCCTCATTTTGAGTTTGAAAAGTGAACAAAAACAGCTGTTTTTGGTTTTTGCCAAAAACAGAATAGAAAAGGGTCTTCTGTTTCATTCAAGCCCCATCTTTTTTTCTTTTTTTTAATTTGTTCAGAAAAACAGAACAGTGCCTTTTATTAAAAGTGGATTTAGGATACTTTGTCTGAGAGTACAAGGGTTTGAATCCTAGTGTACCCAATTATTTGGTTTGGGATGGGGGTCATTGGTGTGACTCTGTAAGCTTAGCCAGAGTTGACACAGCTTTAAATGGGTACCTGGAGAAATTCCCTGAACAGGAAGGATGTGGTGTCAGGAAGGGCACACCCTTCCTGAACAGAAAGGGTGTGCAAAAGCACATGATGGTTTCCCCCCCCCCCCATTGCACTTCCTGGCTGAAGGGCCAAGAAAGAGAGATCAGCACTGCTGGTAGGGACTGTAAAGTGCAATGCTGTATTCTTTACCTTTACCTTTCTGTTCCTTTAGAAGAGCTCCTCTCCTATAGTGTTACCCAAAAATCTTTCTTCTCATGCCTATTTTTTCTACATGTTCATACATTGTTATGACTTCCTTTAAATTGATACTCAAAGAGGAAGATAAGGAAAAAATAACTGAAAGCCATCTAAAGGCTGCAAAATAAGCATTGAGGATTCAGAAAATTAAATACATGGAAAAATATGAACAAAACATGAAGACCTGTTTAATTAAGACTTTCTATAGATCTGTTTTGGTAAAATTCTAGCTACTTTTTGTTATCTTGGAAAGCAGGTAGTTTAGGAAAATGAAACTTTCAGTAATGAATCCAGGGACAAAAACATACTCTGGGGAGGTAGTGCCAAGCTCCCATGTTAACCCTCTTCTGATATTTCTGTCTTAGAAATTTGTCTAATTGACAGGTCTATTTATTGAAATTTTGACAAAACAACATTTTACCTTAATTTCCAGTTATCAGTTTCTTTTCTCTGGTTTTAGTTCTTAAAATGTAATTCCTGTCATTTGAGTAGAATTTATAGCCATATCAATTGTTTTTTCTAAATTTAGGAAAGATCTTTGAAACCTCATAAATTGGGATTGAGTAAAGTTGTGAAGCTGAAAAAATTTTTTTTTACTTCATTTAAGCAGAAGATCTGTTTTATAAGGTTTCACTTTCATAACATAAATATTTTTAAAGGTCACCAAAGGTCACTGCCCTCTAGAGCAAGAAGGAGTTGAGGTACTTACTTCAAAATACCTTCCCAGGACATACTTTAGTATGTTGACCCATCCCTAAGTTTCATTTTTCCTAACCTAACCCCTTTCCAGGAGAACAAAAAGCAGTTAAACTAGAATTTTACCCTTGCTTTATTTGTTTATTTTATTCAATAAAGGAAAAAGCCAATTACTTGTCACAATACAAACACAAGAAATGGCAGCTAAAACAGCAACACTGCAAAACACAAAACAAAAATAAAACAAAAACAAAAAAAATATTCATCAGTAAAAAACAACTATATTACACAAACTGTTTTCCATAGAACTCAGCTTCAATGAGAGCACTCTTAAATGTTTGCACTGAAACTACAGTATCAGGTAGGCCTCAACTCAGCTGAAACAGTTTATATGAGTTTTGTCAAGTGGCTGAGTAATGACTAAGTTTGAAGAAATCAGCCCAGTCCACATTATCAACACCCTTCATAAATGGAGTGTATTGATCAGGTCAATCCTATATCATTAAAACTCCAGAGAAGGAAGTCCCAAACATTGCAGTCAACACTGATATGGTAAATGACTCAAATATGGCACAAACTTTGACACCCAATGTTGAACCTTTTCAGTTTTATGCAAGTCACATTTCCATGTTGGATACCACACAGAGGAACTTATTCTAAGTAATGAAGTACAAAACATTTTTGATGGTTTACAAACATGGATTTCTATTTACACCAATCATTTAGGGCATTCAGATCCTCTTGAATAAGGGCAAGGCCTACCAGGGAGGTAACACTTTTATATTGTCTGCAAACAGTTTGACAGTGGAGTGATGAAATACTTCAGGCAAATCATTGACAAACACACAAAATAACACTGGGCCCAAACAACTGCCTTGTGGCACACCACTGAAAACCAACTCTTACTTGAAAGTTGACTGCTGACTATAGCTGCCTGGGAATGGTCTGATTAGTAATCTGTAATCCACACTAAAGTTCTACTGCCTAGCTTTTACTTTTCACATTTTTCAAGCAACAAACTAACTGAAACTTTGTCAAACGCTTTACTGAAGTCAATGTACAAGCAATCAAACTTCAAACCAAAATCAGCCATATTTTTGAAATCTTTTACAACTTCTAGCAACTGCATATTGCATGGCCTGTTTTATCGGAAACCATGCTGTGACAGATGCTATAATTTATTTTGCTTTAAGTAATCCTGTATCTAATATACAATAATCTTTTCAAAAACTCTTGAAAAAACTGAGGTGTTTGAAATTGGACAATAATTTCGAAATTGGGACATAGATCCTCCTTTATGGAGTGGCTTTACAACTACTTTTTCTACATTTGCAATTCCAAGCTCTTTTATATGCACACCACAAGTCTTCATTTTTTCCAATATATACTGTCTCCATTGTTTATTTTTATCACTTATAACATCAAGTACAAATTTTGGCAGTTGTCTTCTTTTCCTTGAACCTTCTTTTATGTAATAATGTGGAAGAAACCTTTCACATGCTTCTTTTATAACCTCTTGGATGAACTCAAAAGCAACATCCACATCTGCATTTTTAGACTGAAGCTCCTCAACAATAGAAATGAAATGGATAAAGTCTTAAATTTCATTGTAATGACCCATGCTGTAATCATGTTAAAATTTAGAACTAGAGTTCACTGCTGCACTTACATTCATTGATAGAGACATAACTACATGGTTGCTTTTACCCAGAGGTGGCAGCATCTTAAGGTCTAGTATGTCATCTGGAAATTTCATGTTTACCAAATCTAGTACATGTGGAGTGGAATTACTTCTGAGTCTTGTGGGTTCAATAACATGCTCGTACAGAAAAATATCCTGTAAGGTTTGCACAAGTTTAAAAGCAAAACTCTGGTCCATCCCTGACATAGCTTGGGATAACCAGTCAATATCAGGCACATTGAAGTCACCAAGAACAAGAATTTTGAGGAAACAGACAAAAGGTATGACAGATAACTCAGCAGGCAATCATCATTTAACATACTAAATTCATTTCTGGGTGGGCTTTGATATATGCCTACAGTCCTCACATTTTGGGATACCCCTGGCAACTTAACTTCCATACTAATTACTTCACTTAATTCCCAAGTAAAAGAAATATCAGCTTCTGAATATTTTAGTTTTGATGATGACAAAACATAAATACAAACTTTTCTTTTCAAATGCTTGTTGTATGCAATATTACAACTACTCAGTTGACAGAAATGTGTTTTGGGATTGAGGCAGTGCTTTGGAAGCATCTATGTCACCATAACTGATGAAGCAAGAGTTGGCGGGGCAGGATTGGTCCTTTATCACTGAGAATGATTTTTATAAATTGTTGAATACTATTGATAAAATATTTCAAGTGTACTCATGTAAAATGACTGTAGTAGGTTTGGCTTGTAAACACAAAATTAGACCATTTGTAACCAAAAAAAAAAGGAAATCAAGAAATAAAAAGAAAAGGTCTTGGTTATTCTATAAGCAGAATATCCACAATAAGAACCACTACACAAGATATACCAAGACACAAAATCAAGTCAGAAATCTATCCAGAAAGTTATTTGAACAGCATGAGGAGGCTGTAGCAGCAGCAAGCAAGTTAAATCCAAAACGCTTTTGGAATTATGCTTCAGCCCGTAAACCTGGTAGACACTCTGTTACGCGACTTAAAGATAATGACCGTATAATAGATGACCCAATAGAAATTGCCAATGCTGTAAATAGGCAGTTTACATCTGTATTAACTCCACCTGATAATGCCCCTCTTCCAGACCCCCCCCCCCTATACCATCATAACCCCTATGCCCCCAATTACAGTCAATAGGGTAGATGTAGTGGCACGCCTAAAAAAGTTGAATCCAAATAAGTCGGTGGGATCTGATGGTGTGCACCCAAGGCTTCTTAAAGCATTGCATGTTGAACTATCAGGCCTGCTCACTCACCTTTTTCAGAAATCCCTTGATGAAAAGTGTATTTTGCAGGATTTGCGCCTAACCAAGGTAACCCCCACGCAGGTGAGTACCAAGAAAGTTGATGCAAACAAGTATTAAACAATCAGTGTCACTACTTCAGTCGGGACTCTGCTAAATGTAACTGTTAGCACTGCAATGCTCTAACACTTGAAACCCAAGTAAGTCTTTTCATCAGGTCAACATGGCTTTTTGTTCGGTCGGTCGGTTGAAACAAATTTGATTGATTCTTATAATTATATCACCAATCTTCTAGACCAGGGGTTCCTAGTCGACATCATACTACTTGATTTGGCAAAGGCGTTTGACAAAGTCTGCCATAAAAGGCTTCAAATCAAGGTCTAAGCTATTGGGGTGAGTGGTGGTGTGGTTGAGTGGGTGATGCAGTTCTTAACAGATAGGAAACAGATGGTTAAAGTATTTGGCAAGGATGGAAGGACGTTTTTCTCCAAGGTGGCCACTGTTGGAAGTGGTGTCCCCCAGGGCACAGTTTTGGGTCCAACTTTATTTAATATATATATAAATGACATACCAAAAATCCTAAACAACAAAGTAAGCCTCTACACTGATGACTCAAAACTTATCAGTCGTGCAGACACAGTGGAGAATATTAAGTTGATCCAACTGGACCACAATACATTCACTCACTGGACTAATATTTGGAGGCTTGAATTCAACACATCAAAATGCAAGACTCTCCACCTTGGGAAGAAAAACCCACACACTCAGTACCATATGGATTGTAGGGATGGGTCCCAAAATGCCATTTCCAGCAGCCATGCCGAGAGAGATCTTGGTGTCCTGGTAGACGACGAAGTGAATTTTCATATTCATGCACAAGCGACTATTGCAAAGGCTAATCAGATATTGGCCTAATCAAAAGAATGTTCACTAGCAGATCTTCAATTGTTATGACAAAACTATACAAGAGTCTAGTTCAACCAAGGCTAGAGTTTGGAATGTGGATCACATGCCCAATCAATAAGACAAACCAAGCAGCTCTAGAATCAGTCCAGAGGAGGGCAATGAAATGTATTAGAGACGTCTATGATGTCCCTTATCCATCCCGTCTCCGTAAGCTTAGAATACCATCTCTAACATATCATCGCAAACGAGGCGATGTGATAACAGCATACAAGCTCCTAAATGCTGAGGATACCATTCCTGGCCTTTTCCAACTGGACAATTCAAACAGAACTTGTGGTCATTCTCAAAAGCTTTTCTGGAAACAAGCCAACACCAGACTAAGGAACAAGTTCTTCTCAAATAGAGTTGTCAGCTTGTGGAACTCCCTTAGTGAAAAAACAGTAACCTCTACCAGCATGTATGCGTTCAAGTCATCAGTGGATAGGGAGTGGCTCAACAAACCGTGGTGCACCATTTGGGACGCCACAGATGATGATTAACTATCATCACTGAAGCTGGCAGACACAGGATTTGTCCTATTGCTAGCAAGTGCGATTTAAGGTAATAACTATATCAGGCTACTGTAAATTTACCTGAACTGTAAAGAATACAGTTCATCAACTTAATTTGAAAGTACATCAGCATTTGTATACAACATAGAAAGATTATTCTTCCATTTCATGCCTGGAGGGGGCTGCTTGTCCCTAATATTACTTTGAAAAACATTATCTTCTAACTGTCTATTTATATTGGTTACATTGCAGGGTATAACATTTAGGCTAATGTTCCATTGCAGCTGGAAGGTCTGCACAAATCTGACCATTTTTTGGAACTATAGAGTTCCCACACATAACCAAATCATCTTTGCCCTGTGCACACCTGACCTGCAACTCCTCATATAACTTTGCTCTTTTCTGATGGTCAGTCTTGGAGACAACATTTTAGAACTGAATGATACTTGACCCTTTTCTTTTGTAAGACTTTTGTAAAAATCTGCTTCTCATATTATAGTAAAATTTTATTATAATAATGTTTTGTCCATCCTAAGGCTATAGGGTAAGACACCCAGTAGTTGGACACTTTAATCACTCTGAAAACTTTTTGACATTTAAACTACTCTAATTACTGTATTATACCACCTAGAAACTTAATTTTTTTACAGTTAAAATCCTCTTTCTTTTGTGAACAAGTAGGTTACTAATTCAAATAGTTTTGCCTAGTACAGCGCCTCCTATTATTGAATTACTAACAAGTGACAATTCTGCCTAAAGTCGGACATACAAATGGCTCATTGTAAATAGTTATGATGCAATATTGCCTATTTCCAACCAGCAATCTCCCTATTCATGGCCACCAGTAACGAAACTGGTTTTCCCAGTCTTGTTTTCTATACGCTGTAATCTCGGCCAGGATAATTTCAAAATAGCTGCAGATTGTAAATCACCATTTCGCAAATGAAAAATTAATTTTTAAAGGTTTATTACAAATTTGTATAACAAATTTGATTTTCAGAGAGGATAATAATTCAGATTGGAATTATTGAGAAAAGTGATTATCCTTGTTATTCAATGTGAGCATGTACCGATCAAGGATTTTTTTTTTGGGGGGGGGAGAGTGGGGGGGGCGAAATAGGTGGATCCAATAAAAAAAAAATTAAGGGGCGCAAAATAGGTTGATCTGATAAATTTGCATTAGGAGTAAGTTTAATTCATGCAAACTTGAGTTAATTAAGTAAATTACGCTCTTTTTTATGCTCTTTAAGAATATAGCAATCATTTTTGTTGGAAATGAATTTTAGCCCCCACCCCTAGATATACCAATTCAGGGTATATATTTGCACATTAGGGGGGTGGGGGTAATTTTACTTCTGATGTAAATGAGAGGTAAGTTTCAACTTCCCCCCACCCCCCTAATGTGCAAATATATACCCTGAATTGGTATATATAGGGGTGGGGGCTAAAATTCATTTCCAACAAAAATGATTACTATATTCTTAAAGAGCATAAAAAGAGCATAATTTACTTAATTAACTCAAGTTTGCGTTAATCAAGCTTTACTCCTGATGCAAATTATCAGATCAACCTACGTTGCACCCTGTAATTTTTTTTTACATACTCCACCTTTTTTGCCCCCCCCCCCCAAAAAAAATTCTTGATCTACACCTGCCGTCATTGGATAATAAGGATAAACACTTTTCTCAATAACTACAATCTTAATTATTATATTATCTGAAAATCAAATTTACATAAAAAATTTCTTATATTGATAAACCTTTTATAATTTAATATTTTGTTTGACATCATGAATCATGAATTTGTCAAAACATGAATTAGCAGGTTCTGCATATAGGCCTAGCAACAAGGGGACGAAAACCTGTCTCATGAAGGTTGACAAAAGCTGATAACAGGAAATCAATGAACAGAACAAAGCAATATTGCGTAATAACTATATACATGAGCGATTCCTATATGTCCATCTATAGGAAGATTTGACACTTCTTAGTAAATTTAAAAATAGGAAGCGCTGTACAATCGAAACTATTTGAATTAGTAACCTACTTGTTCACAAAAGAAACAGGATTTTAACTGTAAAAAAATTAAGTTTCTAGGTGGTATAATACAGTAATTAGAGTAGTTTAAATGTCAAAAAGTTTTTAAAATGATTAATGCATCACAGGTGACCCAAATTAGAGACTTTTGTCTGTGAATAGGATGATGATTCATGCCTATCAAAGATTCTGTCCGAGAATAGGCAGGTGGCCGACTACTGGGTGTCTTACCCTATCTTGCCCAGTTATGGGGATATAGCCTACACACTTTTACAGTACCAGTCATTATAGAAAGTGTTGATTGAGCAGCCAAATGGTACTATACAAATTTTTTGCTATTATATTGCTGCCTTACATAATACCACAGATTAGAATGTTGTCTTCAGCTCTTACAACTTTTGTAGACCAACTTTTTCTTAGTCCAAAGAAGAAAACCATTAGATAGAACTAGCCTGTATTGAATGATTTGGGGATTATGGTTCAAGAGGGGATTCTAATTCAAAATAAAAATAATTTTCAAGCTACTCAAACTTATCTGCAGAGAAGTTTTACCTGTGACAAGAATATTCGGAAGACCTCTGGTACCAATTCCAGGCATATTTTCCTTATTCAAATATTAGCGCTTAAATGGCATAATTGTCGGCCTTTAAGTTTTCAACTGCTTCTATGATGGTTGTCCATTCTCGCTAGACCCCGACATCACGCCAGCAAACTTTATTTAGTGGATGTTAAAAAAATGCCACCTTGCTCCAATCAAATTTTATATCTTAGACTCAAATTCAAATATATATATATATATATATATATATATATATATATATATATATATATATATATATATATATATATATATATATATATATATAGATAGATAGATAATTTTATTCACCCACTCGATACAAAACCACAAATGGCACGAATGGAGTATAAAGAAGAAGAAAAAAAAAAACAAAAAAACACTTAACTGCAAAAACAAATATATATATATATATATATATATATATATATATATATATATATATATATATATACACACACACACACACACAAACAATATATATATATATATATATATATATATATATATATATATATATATATATATATATATATATATATATATATATATATATATATATATATATATATATATATATATCAAATTATAATCACCTACGGAACAAGTACTGAAAAAACTCTCCAAAAGTGACCCCGCGTACCTCAGCACCTCTAGACGCAATATGTTGTACTACTTAGTCGCTCCGAGTCAAAGTACTTTGCTCCGGCCAATAAATTATACTAGAGCGTGATCAAAGTATAATCACCTACGGAACAAGTATAATCACCTACGGAACTTGTTATTTAGTCGCCAGGTTCGCATCGGTATGGAATCGTCTCCGGAGACGCGGACAAAAGGTCACTTTTTTGTGTGGTATAATATATATATATATATATATATATATATATATATATATATATATATATATATATATATATATATATATATATATATATATATATATATATATATATATATATATATATATATATATATATATATATATATATATATATATATATATATATATATATATATATATATATATATATATATATATTTATATATATATATATATATATATCCATGTTGTCTGCTCTTTCAATTTTTCCAATAATAGATCTATTCTTATAATTACGAAGCATTTCTTTTAATTAGACTCCAGTGTCAAAGTGAATGCGAGAATGGGTCTTAAATCAAAAATCCATAGGTGTAAAAAATTCGTTTGAATTCGTTGGATTAGAAAAACTAATCCTTGTGTTATGTATTTGTATTTTGTGACGAGGAAGACCCGGAGGACAGACTGGCCATCAAAACCTTGCTTTAAAGGCAAAATCTCCATAAGAAGACATAAAACGGCTCAATGGCATCATTCAATAATTTCTTCTGGTGTATTGAAATATTTTTAAATTAGGATTAATGGTCCCCTGCTTTGGCATGTGTAATAATTTATTCCGGAGGGCAAGGAGGGAGTCGTCAAAACAGAAAAATATACAAATTAAACGAAGATTAAAATGCACTTCGAAACACTTTCAGATTAAGAGATCTTAGAAGGCACGGGTTAGTAGGTTTTTTGAATTATTTGAAAGAACAATTTTTTTTTCTTATGCCAAACAACTAAGGACAGAAAATTTTTAATCATAAGCTGTGTGAAGCACGGCTGTTTGGAGTAAAAATACCATCGTACTTTCTTCTTAAGTATTGGATTTGTTAATAGCTCAGGTAAAGTATTTCAAGAACCCTGTATAGAACAAAGTGAGCCTAGGAATTCACTTTCTCGTCCCCGTTGGATTTCGGTTTCCAGGGGTGACGTGAAAAACAGAATTCACCGACAATGCCACCTGACCTTCCAGATCTCCGTAACTGATTTCCATCCGAACAAAATTTTTGCCGCTCTGTGGCATACTGAGATCACTTGAAAAATTGAAGCTGCGAGTCCTTAATCCAAGAATAAAATTTCAAGAAAAGAAAATTGTGTTATTAAATACACTAGAAACTACATCACAGGGATGGAATAGCCAAGGGAATGACAAGTTACGACTAGTGACTCGAGACAGATCTTAAAATCGAATCAATGAGAAAACTAATTTTTTTTCAACTAAAAGCAGGTAACTATATTATAGCTTAAAACGGACAGAAATCGTACGGTACGGGAGGGCGCTGCCCCCTCCTCAATCCATCGATCTTGACGCTAAAATTGTTTAGTACTTCAAAAAAGCTTCTTATTCTAATTAAACGGCCCTTGTGTTTCAGGAGTCATTTTTTAAAGAACTGGGACAAAAAGTCGAAACTTAGCGTAAAGAACAAGGTATTGAGGAGGAGAAGAAGGCAGCCACCCTCAAACCCCCTGTATATGGAATAATTTCTTTTCGTTGCAAGTTTTAATGTTGCTTCTTACTTTCAGTTGAATTTGTTTTTTAATTCTGATCGTTTTTCAAGTATTGCCGGTTAATCCGCCTCTCCTGTTGAGTAAAGGTGGTACAAGTTTCTTCGAAATTGCAGCTCAAAGCAGGTTACCGGGCGATTGACTTAGAAAGTTCACTAACTGTATACTGCGTTGAATATTCTTCTAATTAAAAATGAAATAATGCTGAATTTACAGGTGCTAAATTTATCATTTTATTCTTCTAATATCAAATGAAATGTTGCTGATTCTGAAGTTGGTCTGTCATCCCCATATATACGACGTTACTATTATTCTCTATGACCACACTGCCTTTTCTATGACGAAAACAATAAGAATTCCAAATAGGGATAGGTCCTTTTATTAGACAGTGAAACGAAAATATAAAACAAAATATTTAGAGTCTTTGTTTTAGAGTCTCAACACAGTATTCAAAAATTCAAGAACAGTTAGTGAACTTTTTAAGTCAATGAACCGGTCACTTGCTTTGACCCGGAAGTGATTATTTTGTTTAGTATAAAAGCAGTTTGTTTTAATATTGATAAGTTAGTAACTTTACTGATGATGATGACCGACTGTGTCATCGAAATATTTAGAGTCTTTGTTTTATATTTTCGTTTCACTGTCTAATAAAAGGACCTATCCCTATTTGGAATTTTTATTGTTTTCGTAAAACCTACTGCGTCATTGGCGCTTTACTGAAAACAATTCTTTGAAATGTTTTCACTTTTGTAACTTTAAGAAATCAAAAATTAATTAAGATTTCAGGGAATAAATATCAGCATTTGTATATTAAATTGACAATGCACATTTTTTTTCAGTAAACTCATTTGAATTTTTTTTCAGTAAAGTACAAATTATATTCTGGCTTTTAGAAAGCATAGGGGTTTTGAACCCTACTCATATTAATTTATGCTCGTTTTGAGTTTGACTCTAATATTTATTTAATTTTTGTTCGTTTTGGGTTTCATGTATTTATTGATACTGATTTTGGGTAGTTGTATGCTTGGTAGATTATATAATAGTCCGGACGCCAGGTGTTGAAAATGTGAATCATACCACGACGGAATGGGGCTGCTACGAGAATTAGCCTACCTTCCACCCCCTAGATTGACCCGGCAGATGCAAAAATACAAATGACCCTAGCTTACGAGTGGTGGAACGCTCCTAAACTTGACATTTTATTATATTTTGGAGTTTCATGCAAGATAATGCATGTTCCACAAAGTTTGGGGTGCAGTTTTCCGCTCAAATAGAAATGCCTACAGGCCATAGAATGTATTCATAACAAACTAACACGATTAGTTAGAAAAAATGGCAGAGTTAGAAAAAATGGCAAAACCATATGAGTCTTGAACAGTCTTGGAAAGTATAAATAAAATCAAATTGAATATTACATATATAATGATATTAATTGTTGACAGATCCATCAGTTCAAGATTTTTTTTCACTGTAATTTTATTTTCTTTTTCAATGCTGTAAGAACTGGAAAATAATAAATTTGTAATATACGAGTAATTCGTTTTCAGTGAAGCACCAATGACGCAGAAGGCTTTAGGTTTTTACAGTTAAAGAAGGGGGTAGTATCCAAATTTTGCTTGTAGTGAAACTATATTTGTCTTGACCAATCTTGAAAAGAACTAATAAATTAAACTGAATATTTGATGCATAATGATATTAATTGCTAAAAGCTCATCATTTCAAAATTTTACTGTAATTTTAATATTTATTTTCAATATCAAGTACAAAAGAAAACATTTGTAATATAATTCGTTTTCAGTAAAGAGCCAATGACGCAGTAGGTTTTAGGCTTCTGCAGTGAGGCGATACCCAAACTCTTGTTTGTAGTTATTTTTATTCGATTCAAACTTGATTTGCATATTCTTTTTAAGTTTCAATCGTTTTAAGATTTATTTATTCATTTACATTAATATACATTGTATTTTTGTTCGCAATGATTGTTTATTTAATTTCTGTTCGTTTTAAGTTTCATTTATACTTTAATAGCAAAATATTTTTTTTCGTTTTAAGCTTGATTTTCATATTCAAGCTAAGCATTACTCGCTTTAAGATCTATTTATTCATTTGTGCTATTACTTGATGTGTGTTATTTGCTATGATTGTTTTTTTTTAATTTCTGTTCGTTTTAGGTTTTATTTATTCTTTAATAGTAATTTCTGGTCGTTTTGAGTTTCGATTTTTACAGGTATGTGTATCTCCTGAGCTTAAGTTTAAGATGGCCTTTACTTTTCTTTGAAAAACTTATTTTTCGGAAAGTTTTTTTTTAATTAGTTTTGTTCGTTTTTCCAAGTTTTTATGGCATGGGGGGGGGGGTACTTACTGTCCGATTATTCTTGACTTTAAAAAACAGATCTATAACTTTCAATTTAAATCAAATGAGGCTTTTTTCAAAGTCTATACGATTACCTCTTTGATAAAAACCTTATATTTGAACAATAGAAAGCTTGCAAAACTTGTGGACAGCGATTGACAACAATGAATGGATTGAAAAAATAGCTCCAATAATGGAGTTTAGACCATTTCACTTGCTGACACAAAGGGATCATGACTGTTTGTAATTGACCTTAATAGGATTTGTGTGCCAAAGTAATTTTGCATCTATCACAGAGTATGTATTTTAACCTTATAATTGGATAATTATAATAGATTTCCTATGTGTTCTTCCCGTATAAAACACCTTCCCATAAGTTATAACTCCCTCTGAATAAGCTATTTCCAAGGGCATAACTTGAAACGCCTACCCATAGATACTGATGGGATGTGTCTACACCGGAGTTTTTTGTTATCAGAACTTTGATCTATCTTAACAAAATGTCTATCTCAAAATTTTTATCTGATGCATTTAGAGCTTGGAGG
The DNA here is from genome assembly GCF_049724085.1 of Artemia sp. Qi Xiang Cuo. Lineage (NCBI taxonomy): Eukaryota > Metazoa > Arthropoda > Branchiopoda > Anostraca > Artemiidae > Artemia > Artemia sp. Qi Xiang Cuo. The sequence continues at coordinate 12,232,294 of NC_142809.1, read as the reverse complement.
AGGGGGCTAGTTACCCTCCGATCTCTTTTGACTCTTAAAAAGTGAACAAGAACTTTCAATTTTCAGTCAAATGAGCCCTCTCTAAAGTTTATACGAGCATCCCTTCCATAAGAAATAAAGGGAAGGATTCTGAGAATCCTTAAGTTACAACCCTTGCCCTCAGGGCTGTGGGGGAGTTGTCATCGTCAAAGATCTAATTTCCAGAACTTAAAACTACGTTTAATTAAATTGCTGTCTCAAAATTTTGATTGGATGTGTTTGGGGAAAAAGTTGGGCGAGAGAGCGGGGTTAATTTCCCTCAAATCACTTTCGACTACTAAAAAGGGCACTAGCCCTTTGAATTTCCAATGGAATGAGCCTTTTTTGAAGCTTCTGCGACACCGCCTCCTATAAAAACCTTATATGCCCCCAGGGTATAACTTAAAACCCTTGCCTTGAGGGTTGTGGGGGAGTGTCCCCTTCCCTGGATCCGCCACTGCCTTACACTCTCTGTTGCTTTCCTTGTTAGGGAGGAGAGCAGATGCCTAATAGGTGTGTGTTAATACCAAAACATTTTAACTCTCATTGCATTTTCAGGTATAAACAGAATTAGTCCAAAGGAAGAGGTGGGGAAAAAGGGCGTGGGGGGGGTTGTTGTTTGCCCTTCGATCAATTTTGACTCTTAAGAGCTGGACTAGAACTTCCAATTTCCAATCAAATGAGCCCTCTCTGAAGTTTATACGAGAGTCCCTTCCTGCCCCCGGGCCCTGGAGGGCTTTGTCGACGCCGGAGTTTTGTTACTTAACCTTTCAACTATTTTTAACAAAATGGTATTTTTAACCCTTGCATATAAAGCTGCTCTGGGGGGAAAGTAATACAAAATATTGAAGCTATATAAGATTTATTCATTTATTTATGTTTGTACCGGTTATCTTTATGTTTGTAAGATCCAATCACTTTTGACTATTAAAAAGGGAACTAGCCCTCTAATTTTCAATCAAATGACCCTTTTTTGAAGTGTCTACAACAACGCCTTCTTTCAAAACCGTATATGCCCCCAGGGCATAACTTAAAACCCTTGCCCTGAGGGTTGTGGGGGAGTATCCTCCTCAAAAACATATTTTCTATCTGGAAATCAACTACGCTGAACAAAATGGCTATCTCAAAATTTTGATTGGATGTGTTTGGGGGAATAATGGGCGTGGGGGGGGGGGGGAGTTGCCCTCCAATCACTTTTGACTATTAAAAAGGGCACTAGGTTTTCGAATTTCCAATAGAATGAGCCTTTTTTGAAGTTTCTACGACAACGCCTTCTATAAAAACTTTATATGCCCCCAGGGTATAACTTAACACCCTTGCCCTGAGGGTTGTGGGGGAGTGTCCTCCTCAAAAATATATTTTTTATCTGGAAATCAACTACGCTGAACAAAATGGCTATCTCAAAATTTTGATTGGATGTGTTTGGGGAAATGATGGGCGTGGGGGAGGGGGGGGGCTAGTTGCACTCCAATCACTTTCGACTATTTAAAGGGCACTAGCCCTTTAATTTCCAATCGAATGAGCCTATTTTGAAGTTTTTACAACAACGCCTTCTATAAAAAACCTTATATGCCCCCAGGGCATAACTTAAAACCCTTGCCCTGAGGGTTGTGGGGGAGTTTCCTCCTCAAAAAAATATTTTCTATCTGGAAATCAACTACGCTGAACAAAATGGCTATCTCAAAATTTTGATTGGATGTGTTTGGGGTATAATGGGCGTGGGGGGGGATAGTTGCCCTCCCATCACTTTAAAAAGGGCACTAGCTTTTTGAATTTCCAATCGAATGAGCCTTTTTTGAACTTTCTACGACAACGCCTTCTATAAAAACCTTATATGCCCCCAGGGTGTAACTTAAAACCCTTGCCCCGAGGGTTGTGGGGGAGTGTCCTCCTCAAAAATATATTTTTTATCTGGAAATAAACTAGGCTGAACATAATGGCTATCTCAAAATTTTGATTGGATGTGTTTAAGGAAATGATGGGCGTGGAGGGGGGGGGGGAGAGGGGCTAGTTACACCCCAATCACTTTTTACTATTAAAAAGGGCACTAGCCCTTTAATTTCCAATCGATTGAGCCTGTTGTGAAGTTCCTATGACAACGCCTTCTATAAAAACCTTATATGCCCCCAGGGCATAACTTAAAACCCTTGCCATGAGGGTTGTGGGGGAGTGTCCTCCTCAAAAACATACTTTCTATCTGGAAATCAACAACGCTGAATAAAATGGCTATCTCAAAATTTTGATTGGATGTGTTTGGGGGAATGATGGGCGTGGAGGGGGGGGTAGTTGTCCCCCAATCATTTTCGACTATTAAAAAGGGCACTAGAACTCTTGATTTCCAATCGAATGAGCCCCATTGGAAGTTTCTACGACAACCTCTTCCATATGAAGTGCCTCTGAGGAAAAAAAATAATAATAATAAAACATGAGAGCCGCATGGCATTTATTATAGGGAACGCTACAGCGTTACCTCTGATTTATTATTTTTTTTCCCAGAGGCACTTCATATGGAAGGGGTCGTCGTAGAAACTTCATAGGGGACTCATTCGATTGGAAATTGAGAGTTCTAGTGCCGCTTTTAAGGGTCAAAAGTGATTGGAAGGCAACTAACACCCCTTCCACGCCCACCAGTTCCCCAAACACATCCAATCAAAATTTTAAGAAAGCCATTTTGCTCAGCGTAATTGATTTCCAGATAAAACTTATGTTTTTGAGGAGGATACTCCCCCACAGCCCTCAGGGCAAGGGTTGTAAGTTATGCCCTGGGGGCATACAAGGTTTGTATTAAAAGCTTTGTCGTAGAAACTTCAAAAAGGACTCATTCGATTGGAAATTCAAAGGGCTAGTGCCCTTTTTAATAGTAGAAAGTGATTGGAGGGCAACTAACCCCCCTCTCACGCCGACCCTTTCCCCAAACACATCAAATCAAAATTTTGAGATAGCCATTTTGTTCAACGAAGTTGAAAATTCAGGAAAATAAGTCTTTGAGAATAACAACAACAACCCCCCGCAGCCCTCAGGGCCAGGGTTGTAAGTTATGCCCTGGGGGCACATAAGGTTTTTATAGAAAGCGTTGTCGTAAAAACTTCAAAAAGGGCTCATTCGACTGGAAATTTATATGGCTGGTTCCCTTTTTAATAGTCAAAAGTGATTGGAAGGCAAATAACACCCATTCCACGCCCACCATTTCCCGAAACACATCCAATCCAAATTTTGATATAGCCATTTTGTTCAACATAGTTGAAAGTTCTGGAAATTATATGTTTGAGCAGGTCACTCCCCCCACAGTCTTTAGGGCAAGGGTTATACGTTACGCCCTGGGGGCATATATGGTTCTTATGGAAGGAATGCTCGTATGAACGTTAGAGAGGGCACATTTGATTGGAAATTGAAAGTTCTATTCCACTTTTTAAGCGTCAAAAGATATCGGAGGGCAACCAGCGTCCCCCCAAACCCTTTTTTCCCAAATACATCTGATTAAAATTTTGAGATTGCTATTTTGTTAAAATAGTTCAAAGATCGTATAACAAAAATTCTGGTGTCGAAAAAAACCCCAGGGCCCGGGGGCAGGCGTTCTAAATTATGCCCTGGGGGCATAAATGGTTCTTATGGAAGGGAAGCTCATATTAACTTCAAAGAGGACCCATTTGTTTGGAAATTGAAAGTTCCGGTTCACTTTTTAAGAGGCAAAAGAGATTGGAGGGTAACAAGTCCCCCCCCCCACGTCCCTTTTTCGTCAAATGCGTCCAATACAAATTTTGAGATAGCCAATAAGTTAATAATTGCTCAAAAGTCTGATAACAAAAACTCAGGTGTCCTCACAGCCCCCCAGGGCCCGGGGCAGGCGTTGTAAGTTATGCCCTGGGGCATATATGGTTCTTATAAAAGGGATACTCGTATAAGATTGAGAGAGGGTTCTTTTGATTGGAAATTGAAATTTCTAATTCACTTTTTAATCGTCAAAAGAGATCCGACTGTCGCTAGCAACCCCCCCCCCCCCCACGCTTTCTTTTTCCAAACCCATCTGATGAAAATTTTGAAATTCGGTCACAAATAGTTCAAAGGTCGGATAAGAAAAACTCCGGTGTCAATACAACCCCCAGGGCACAGGGAAAGGCGTTCTAAGTTATGCCCTAATGGCATGTATGGTTATTATGAAAGAGATGCTCGTATAAACTTCATAGATGGCTCATTTGTTTGGAAATTGAAAGTTCTAGTTCACTTTTTAAGAGTCAAGAGAGTTAAGGGCAACTAGCCCCCACCCCCACGCCCTTTTTCCCCCAAACCCATCTGCTACAAGTTTTTAGATAGCTAGTTTTTTGGAAATTTTTCAAAAATTAGATAACAAAAACTCCCCCCAGGGCCCGGGGGATAAGCGTTGTCAGTGTTTTTCTGGGGGCGTATATGGATCTTATGAAAGGAATGCTCATATAAACTTAAGAGAGGGCTCATTCGATTTGAATATCAAAGTTCTACTGCAATTTTTAAGAGTCAAAAGATGTCCGAGGGCAACTAGCCCTCCTCCACACTCCCTTTTTTCCCCAAGCCAATCCAATGATATTTTTATAATAAATTAAGCATTTCATTAAAAATAGTTCAAAGGTCATATAAGAAAAATTTCTGGGTCGACGCAACCCCCCAGGGCCCAGAGGCAGGCGTTATGAGTAAAGCTCTAGGGGCATGTATAGTTCTTATGGAAATAATGTTCGTGTAAACTTTGGAGAGGGCTCATTTGATTGGAAATTTTAAGTTCTTGTTCACTTTTAAGAGTCAAAAGAGATCGGAGGGCAACTGCCCCCCCCCTCTACGTCCTAACATTCTAAATGCATTAGATAAAAATTTTGGGATAGAAATTTTGTTAAAATAGTTCAAAGTTCAGATAACAAAAAACTCCGGTGTCGACACAGCCCCCCCCAGGGCCCGGGGGTAGGCGCTGTAAGTTATGCCCTGGGGGCATATATGGTTGTTATGGAAGGGATGCTCGTATAAACTTTATAGCGGGTTCATATAATTGGAAACTGAAAGTTGTATTTCACTGTTTAAGAGTCAAAAGTGATTGGAGGGCAGCTAGCCTCCCCCACACTCCATTTATTTTTTCCCCAAAGGCACTTCGTATAGAAGGGGTCGTCGTATAAACTTCAAAAGGGGCTCATTCAATTGAAAATCGAGATTTCTAGTGCCCTTTTTAAGAGTCAAAAGTGATCTGAGGGCAAATAGCCCCCCCAAGCCCTTTTTTCCTCAAATATATCTGATAAAAAATTTGAGGTAGCTATTTTGTTAAAAATATTTCAAAGATCATATAACAAATATTCCTTTACGTATGACAATTTTGTTAAAAAATAGTTCAAAGGTCAGTTAAGGACAGTTGTTGTAAGTATTGATCTAGGGGCATATATGGTTCTTATGGAAGGTATGCTCGTATAAACATCGGAGAGGGCTCATATGATTGGAAATTGAAAGTTCTCGTTCACTTTTTAAGACTCAAAAAAGATCGGAGGACAACTAGCCCCCCCCCCCTACACGCCCTAATTTCCTCAAACCCATCCGATAATAACTTCGAGAGAGCCATTTTTTCAAAATAGTTCAAAGGTCAGATAACAAAAACTCCGGTGTCGACACAACCCTCCAGGGCCCGGGGGCAGGCATTGTAAGCTGTGTCCTGGGGCCGTCTGTGGTTCTTATGGACAGGATGCTCGTATAAACTTCAGAGAGGGTTTAATCGGATGGAAATTATGTGATGTAGTTCATTTTCTCAGAGGGAAAAAGATCGGAGGGCAACTAGCCCCTCCCGCCCTCCCCACCCTTTGGTTTATAGGATGGATAAACCCATCCGATAAAAATTTGAGGTGACTATTTTGTTAAAAATAGTTCAACCATCAGATATTAAAACTCCGGGGTCGACACAACCCCCCAGGGCCCAGGGATAGGCCTTGTAAGCTATACTCTGGGGATATAAATGTTTCTTACAGAAGGAATGCTCGTATATACTTCAGAGAGGGCTCATTTGATTGAAAATAGAAAGTTTTAGTTCACTTTTAAAAAAGACAAAAGAGATCGAAGGTTAATTATTCACCCCCACGCCATTTTCCCCCAAACCCATGCGATAAAAATTTTGATATAGTCATTTCGTGAAAAATAGTCCGAATATTAGATTATAGAAACTCTGATGTAGACACAAGCTCATTTTTTCACTTTGATATTGTAACTTTGATACCAATTCTGATGCTTTGATGAACATTTGAATTTAAAAAAAAGTTTGATTTTTAAATAAGGAAGTTTTTAGAACTTGGGACTTTTTACAATCAAAAACGAACAAAAATTCATTTTAAAAAACTTTTTGAAAAATAAGTTTTTCAAAGAAAAGTAAAGGCCATTTTAAACTCAAGCTCAGCAGATACATATACCTCTTAAAATTCAAACTCAAAACGACCAGAAATTACTATTAAAGAATAAATGAAACCCAAATCGGACAGAAATTAAATAAAGAATCATAGAAAAAATATACAACAAGTAATAATATAAATGAATAAATAGATCTTAAAGCAAGTAATGCTTAGATTGAATATGAAAATCAAGCTTAAAAAAAATATTTATATTTTCCTATGGAAGCATAAATGAAACTTAAAACGAACAGAAACTAAATAAACAATCAATGGAAACAACATACAATAGATATTAATGTAAATTAATAAATAAATCTTAAAACGAATGAAACTTAAATTGAATATGCAAATTAAGCTTGAAACAAACAAAAATTACTACAAACAAGAGTTATGGTATCACCTCCTTCTCTCACTGTAAAAGTCTAAAACCTACTGCATCATTGGCGTTAGTATATAAATCTGGAACGTGAGAAATAGGACGTTGTTAGCGCTTATTAGGCATTTTAATGACAAATAAGAGAATCGGAATTTCAATTAAATACTGGAAATAAAAATTAAAATAATTAAATCATTTTCTTAAATATGGTGGCTCTACGGTTAGAAATAAGTTACTGAAGATTATGAATATGATTTTTGAAAAAGGGGAAGTATCTATCGATTTTTGGAAAACCTTAATTAAATCACTGTATAAGAAAGGTGATAAGAGAGAGTGTGGTAATTATTTAGGCATTAGTCTGGTCTCTGTAGATAGCAAATTACTTAGTAATATGATACGTTTTGAACTTAGAGATGCTTTAGACGACGTTTTAAGAGAAAAACAGTGTAGTTTTAGAAAAGATAGAGGATATGTCGATTAAATTTTCACTCGTAGGTTAATAATTGAGAAGTGCCTGAGTTGTCAAACACCTTTGGTCCTCACTTTTATAGATTATGAGCAAGCGTTCGATTCTGTTTATAGAAAAGCCTTAGCAAAGGTCTGATCCTTGTATGGTAGACCAGACAAATACATTAAAGTGATTAGTGCTATGTACGAGAATAACATTGCTGCGGTTAAGGTAGGAAATGAGATTAGCAGCTGGCTTTATATTAAATGAGGATTCAAGCAGGGTTGTGTTCTATCCCCCTTTATATGGATCATTTTGATGGACTTTGTCTTAAGGAGCACAGGATAGGCAATGGAAATTTTGTATTTATTTTTGCCAGACAAAGATTACAGATGCTTGTTTATTTGTTTGGTTTTTCCAAGGAGTAGTCGTATCGAACCAATGGTCCTAGAAAATTTTGAGAGGGCTCATTCGAACGGATATAAAAAGTTATAGTGCCCTTTTCAGCAATCAAAAAGAAATGACAGCAACTAGCCTCCCTCACACGCCCTTTTTCCCAAAGCTATCCGATCAAAGTTTTGAGATAGCCACTTTACAGCATTGTTGAAACACCAAATAACTATGCCTCTGGAGGTGACATGATTCTTCCCCTTACATATAGTATGTAGTTATTGGGAGTTATTGGGTGTAAATATAGTATTTGATATTGAGATGTATACAGATGATTTTCGGGAGGGTGGGGTATTTTTTGCGTAGGTGATTTTCCACGGGGAGAATTTTCTGTGGGCAGGGTAGTTTACGGGGCTGAACTATCAAGGGGAAATTTTAAACGGAGGGAATTTGCCAGAATTTTCATAGGAAATTCTTTTTATTATTTTTTAATTTCTCTTTGGTGACACAATTTTACATGTGAAAATATTACGGGGGAATTATCTGAGGGAAATTTTCTATGTGATTGGAATTGTGTGTTTTTTCCGTGGGAGGAGGGAACTTCCACGGGAGAACATTTCCATCGGTGAAGGAGAGGCAGAGGGTGATTTCTAGGGGAAATATCTACGGGGGAGGGGTTCAAGTACAATTTCAAAAACGATCAAAAATTAAAAACAACACTTTTTTTTAGATGAAAGTAGGCTAGGGAGAATATTCCTGGTGGAATTGTCCGAGAAAATTTCCTGGGTGTAATTTCCAGCGACGAAGGAATTGTCCAAAGGAATGCCCTAGGGGAATTTTACACGGGAGAAACAATCCATTGAGAAATTTTTCGAATGTGAATTTTCCACGGATGGGAGAGGCGGATTAACCGGCAATACTTGAAAAACGATCAGAATTAAAAAACAAATTCAACTGAAAGTAAGAAGCAACATTAAAACTTGCAACGAAAAGAAATTATTCCATATATAGGGGGTTTGAGGGTGGCTGCCTTCTTCTCCTCCTCAATGCCTTGTTCTTTACGCTAAGTTTTGACTTTTTGTCCCAATTCATTAAGAATGACTCCTGAAACACAAGGGCCATTTAATTAGAATAAGAAGCTTTTTTGAAGTACTAAACAATTTTAGCGTCAAGATCGATGGATTGAGGAGGGGGCAGCGCCCTCCCGTACCGTACGATTTCTGTCCGTTTTAAGCTATAATATAGTTACCTGCTTTTAGTTGAAAAAAATTAGTTTTCTCATTGATTCGATTTTAAGATCTGTCTCGAGTCACTAGTCGTAACTTGTCATTCCCTTGGCTATTCCATCCCTGTGATGTAGTTTCTAGTGTATTTAATAACACAATTTTCTTTTTCTTGAAATTTTATTCTTGGATTAAGGACTCTCAGCTTCAATTTTTCAAGTGACTCAGTATGCCACAGAGCGGCAAAAATTTTGTTCGGATGGAAATCAGTTACGGAGATCTGGAAGGTCAGGTGGCATTGTCGGTGAATTCTGTTTTTCACGTCACCCCTGGAAACCGAAATCCAACGGGGACGAGAAAGTGAATTCCTAGGCTCACTTTGTTCTATACAGGGTTCTTGAAATACTTTACCTGAGCTATTAACAAATCCAATACTTAAGAAGAAAGTACGATGGTATTTTTACTCCAAACAGCCGTGCTTCACACAGCTTATGATTAAAAATTTTCTGTCCTTAGTTGTTTGGCATAAGAAAAAAAAATTGTTCTTTCAAATAATTCAAAAAACCTACTAACCCGTGCCTTCTAAGATCTCTTAATCTGAAAGTGTTTCGAAGTGCATTTTAATCTTCGTTTAATTTGTATATTTTTCTGTTTTGACGACTCCCTCCTTGCCCTCCGGAATAAATTATTACACATGCCAAAGCAGGGGACCATTAATCCTAATTTAAAAATATTTCAATACACCAGAAGAAATTATTGAATGATGCCATTGAGCCGTTTTATGTCTTCTTATGGAGATTTTGCCTTTAAAGCAAGGTTTTGATGGCCAGTCTGTCCTCCGGGTCTTCCTCGTCACAAAATACAAATACATAACACAAGGATTAGTTTTTCTAATCCAACGAATTCAAACGAATTTTTTACACCTATGGATTTTTGATTTAAGACCCATTCTCACATTCACTTTGACACTGGAGTCTAATTAAAAGAAATGCTTCGTAATTATAAGAATAGATCTATTATTGGAAAAATTCGAAAGAGCAGACAACATGGATATATATATATATATATAAATATATAAATATATATATATATATATATATATATATATATATATATATATATATATATATATATATATATATATATATATATATATATATATATATATATATATATATATATATATATATATATATATATATATATATATATATATATATATATATATATATATCCACACAAAAAAGTGACCTTTTGTCCGCGTCTCCGGAGACGATTCCATACCGATGCGAACCTGGCGACTAAATAACAAGTTCCGTAGGTGATTATACTTGTTCCGTAGGTGATTATACTTTGATCACGCTCTAGTATAATTTATTGGCCGGAGCAAAGTACTTTGACTCGGAGCGACTAAGTAGTACAACATATTGCGTCTAGAGGTGCTGAGGTACGCGGGGTCACTTTTGGAGAGTTTTTCAGTACTTGTTCCGTAGGTGATTATAATTTGATATATATATATATATATATATATATATATATATATATATATATATATATATATATATATATATATATATATATATATATATATATATATATATATATATATATATATATATATATATATATATATATATATATATATATATATATATATATATCAAATTATAATCACCTACGGAACAAGTACTGAAAAACTCTCCAAAAGTGACCCCGCGTACCTCAGCACCTCTAGACGCAATATGTTGTACTACTTAGTCGCTCCGAGTCAAAGTACTTTGCTCCGGCCAATAAATTATACTAGAGCGTGATCAAAGTATAATCACCTACGGAACAAGTATAATCACCTACGGAACTTGTTATTTAGTCGCCAGGTTCGCATCGGTATGGAATCGTCTCCGGAGACGCGGACAAAGGTCACTTTTGTATGATATATATATATATATATATATATATATATATATATATATATATATATATATATATATATATATATATATATATATATATATATATATATATATATATATATATATATATATATATATATATATATATATATATATATATATATATATATATATATATATATATATATATATATATATTTATATATTTATATATATATATATATATCCATGTTGTCTGCTCTTTCGAATTTTTCCAATAATAGATCTATTCTTATAATTACGAAGCATTTCTTTTAATTAGACTCCAGTGTCAAAGTGAATGTGAGAATGGGTCTTAAATCAAAAATCCATAGGTGTAAAAAATTCGTTTGAATTCGTTGGATTAGAAAAACTAATCCTTGTGTTATGTATTTGTATTTTGTGACGAGGAAGACCCGGAGGACAGACTGGCCATCAAAACCTTGCTTTAAAGGCAAAATCTCCATAAGAAGACATAACACGGCTCAATGGCATCATTCAATAATTTCTTCTGGTGTATTGAAATATTTTTAAATTAGGATTAATGGTCCCCTGCTTTGGCATGTGTAATAATTTATTCCGGAGGGCAAGGAGGGAGTCGTCAAAATAGAAAAATATACAAATTAAACGAAGATTAAAATGCACTTCGAAACACTTTCAGATTAAGAGATCTTAGAAGGCACGGGTTAGTAGGTTTTTTGAATTATTTGAAAGAACAATTTTTTTTCTTATGCCAAACAACTAAGGACAGAAAATTTTTAATCATAAGCTGTGTGAAGCACGGCTGTTTGGAGTAAAAATACCATCGTACTTTCTTCTTAAGTATTGGATTTGTTAATAGCTCAGGTAAAGTATTTCAAGAACCCTGTATAGAACAAAGTGAGCCTAGGAATTCACTTTCTTGTCCCCGTTGGATTTCGGTTTCCAGGGGTGACGTGAAAAACAGAATTCACCGACAATGCCACCTGACCTTCCAGATCTCCGTAACTGATTTCCATCCGAACAAAATTTTTGCCGCTCTGTGGCATACTGAGTCACTTGAAAAATTGAAGCTGAGAGTCCTTAATCCAAGAATAAAATTTCAAGAAAAAGAAAATTGTGTTATTAAATACACTAGAAACTACATCACAGGGATGGAATAGCCAAGGGAATGACAAGTTACGACTAGTGACTCGAGACAGATCTTAAAATCGAATCAATGAGAAAACTAATTTTTTTCAACTAAAAGCAGGTAACTATATTATAGCTTAAAACGGACAGAAATCGTACGGTACGAGAGGGCGCTGCCCCCTCCTCAATCCATCGATCTTGACGCTAAAATTGTTTAGTACTTCAAAAAAGCTTCTTATTCTAATTAAATGGCCGTTGCGTTTCAGAAGTCATTCTTAAAGAATTGGGACAAAAAGTCAAAACTTAGCGTAAAGAACAAGGTATTGAGGAGGAGAAGAAGGCAGCCACCCTCAAACCCCCTGTATATGGAATAATTTCTTTTCGTTGCAAGTTTTAATGTTGCTTCTTACTTTCAGTTGAATTTGTTTTTTAATTCTGATCGTTTTTCAAGTATTGCCGGTTAATCCGCCTCTCCCATCCGTGGAAAATTCTCATTCGAATAATTTCTCCATGGATAGTTCTATCGCGTGTAAAATACCTCTAGGGCATTCCTTCGGACAATTCCTTCCTCTCTGAAAATTACACCCAGAAAATTTTCTCGGACAATTCTACCTGGAAAATTCCCCCTGGCCTACTTTCATCTAAAAAAAAGTGTTGTTTTTAATTTTTGATCGTTTTTGAAATTGTACTTGAACCCCCTCCCCCGTAGATATTTCCCCTAGAAATCACCCTCTGCCTCTCCTTCACCGATGGAAATGTTCTCCCGTGGAAGTTCCCTCCTCCCACGGAAAAAACACACAATTCCAATCACATAGAAAATTTCCCTCAGATAATTCCCCCGTAATATTTTCACATGTAAAATTGTGTCACCAAAGAGAAATTAAAAAATAATAAAAAGAATTTCCTATGAAAATTCTGGCAAATTCCCTCCGTTTAAAATTTCCCCTTGATAGTTCAGCCCCGTAAACTACCCTGCCCACAGAAAATTTTCCTCGTGGAAAATCCCCCATGCAGAAAATACCCCACCCTCCCAAAAATCGTCTGTGTGCATCCCAATAACAAATACTATATTTACACCCAATAACTCCCAATAACTACATACTATATGTAAGGGGAAGAATCATGTCACCTCCAGAGGCATAGTTATTTGGTGTTTCAACAATGCTGTAAAGTGGCTATCTCAAAACTTTGATCGGATAGCTTTGGGAAAAAGGGCGTGTGAGGGAGGCTAGTTGCTGTCATTTCTTTTTGATTGCTGAAAAGGGCACTATAACTTTTTATATCCGTTCGAATGAGCCCTCTCAAAATTTTCTAGGACCATTGGTTCGATACGACTACTCCTTGGAAAAACCAAACAAATAAACAAGCATCTGTAATCTTTGTCTGGCAAAAATAAATACAAAATTTCCATTGCCTATCCTGTGCTCCTTAAGACAAAGTCCATCAAAATGATCCATATAAAGGGGGATAGAACACAACCCTGCTTGAATCCTCATTTAATATAAAGCCAGCTGCTAATCTCATTTCCTACCTTAACCGCAGCAATGTTATTCTCGTACATAGCACTAATCACTTTAATGTATTTGTCTGGTCTACCATACAAGGATCAGACCTTTGCTAAGGCTTTTCTATAAACAGAATCGAACGCTTGCTCATAATCTATAAAAGTGAGGACCAAAGGTGTTTGACAACTCAGGCACTTCTCAATTATTAACCTACGAGTGAAAATTTAATCGACATATCCTCTATCTTTTCTAAAACTACACTGTTTTTCTCTTAAAACGTCGTCTAAAGCATCTCTAAGTTCAAAACGTATCATATTACTAAGTAATTTGCTATCTACAGAGACCAGACTAATGCCTAAATAATTACCACACTCTCTCTTATCACCTTTCTTATACAGTGATTTAATTAAGGTTTTCCAAAAATCGATAGATACTTCCCCTTTTTCAAAAATCATATTCATAATCTTCAGTAACTTATTTCTAACCGTAGAGCCACCATATTTAAGAAAATGATTTAATTATTTTAATTTTTAATTCCAGTATTTAATTGAAATTCCGATTCTCTTATTTGTCATTAAAATGCCTAATAAGCGCTAACAACGTCCTATTTCTCACGTTCCAGATTTATATACTAACCCATGAATGTAGAACTGTCTCTATGTATAGTACCATGCTGACTTCTTGCTATTTTCACTTTTCTAAATATTTCTTTTTACCAGCTCCAAAAAGAATCGACATAAATGTGCTAGGAATTATGACTGAAATTATTCGCATTTCACAGAACGTCAGTGCTACTTGTGGGACATTTATCTCTGCATCAGCATGATGTACGAAATCTCTACTGAGAATAGAATTAAGTGAATTTAAACAAAATGTGAATATTTTTCTTACAATTTATAAATTTTTTGTGCACATACAAGCTGTACCAACCCATTTTCTTTTTCTATTATTATCAGTTTTATCATGCAGCTCTAGGCAACCAAGTCTTGCTTGTGAAGGGAATTATAGACATAAAAACTATATTCGGTGTGACCCCCCTCCGAAAATGTATTCTTACCATATTTACGCAAGAAAAACTTTCGTGTAATTTCTATAGAATTCGTTTTTATTTAACAGAGATGCAAGAGGGAAGATAATTTTCAAACTCTACACTCTGGGAGTCAACTTTCACTTTCAATCGGCATCCCTGGCCATTTTATTCTATTTGAAGTTTCTCCCGCGATAAAGCCAAGAATTGTAATATTTTCAGGAAATTCTTTGTCAAACAATAGCCAACGGATAAGTTAATAATTCTAACTTTATTTTTCGAATACTTTCAAATTTGAAACATGGTCGCTATTTAAATGTGGGGAATATGTCACAATATAATATACAATCTGTGGTACAACTTTGACATATCCTGTATCTTTACTTAGACAGCGCTATTGCCCTGCCTTCTTCTTCTTCTATTTAACAGCAGGCGGGCTTTTCAGTAAAACTATTTAGCCCTTTTCGTTTTGCTCCACTCTGTGGGCTACAGAGCTACTGGCTTGATTGCCTCATATTTATTAGATATATTCAGATATCATTCAGCAGATCTTTCGACTCTAGGAGTTCAAATATAAGATGATAGATGTCGATTTCTATGCTCTGTGTGCAGATATAGTTGGCTAGGCTCTTGGCTGATAGTGGGATTTTGTGGTGTTTAAAGCATTTTAACAGTTTACAAAGCAAGGTATGTTGTGCAGACATCAGCATATTACATTCAAATAGGCAATGGTCAATTGTTTCATTATTCATATTACAATGCCTGCAAAGAGGGGACAGGGGAATTGAACCACATGAATTAGAAAGCTTATATGAGAATGCAAGAAAATTTAGTTCATTTGTTCCAGAACGAATTCTATGATAAATTTTAGAAAGATACTTATTGGGAAAGGGGGAAAGGATAGGATTAATCTTATTAAAATTAATATATGATAGCCTCCATCGGTAAATATCTCTAATTGGGATTGGTCTCTCACTTGGCTGGTCAATATTTATAGCATTTTTTGCTATTTCATCAACCTGATGATTACCACTTATGCCAGAGTGGCTAGGAATGTACTGAAAGTAAGTTTTTATGCCACTTGAAGCAAGATTATCAATAATACTGTGACAATGATAAGTGTCAATGTCCAACTTATATTGAGGAGCTGAGGCCAGTAACTCAAGGCTTGATAAAGAGTCGGAATAGATGATAATATTATTCGAATTTTCAATCAAAGGTTGGTTTTGCTTAAGGTGTTCTAATGCCATGATTATGGCATTTAACTCAGCAGACATTATAGATAAATTATTAAATAATCTCTCGCCCATTGCCATTTTCAGGTGAGGAAGGAAAACAGCACTTGCAACCTTCTAATTCATTTTTGACCTATCAACAAATATTTGGAAGTGATTTTTATAGGTAATTGTATTAAGTTCTGCAAATTTTTTCTGGACAAAAGCAATGGGGGTTAAATCTTTATTCCATTTTGAAAATTCAGTATTTATTATGGGAAATGACCAATTCCATGAAGGGGATTGGGGGAAAGTAGGTGCAATAGACTTTGCTGGTACAGGGAACTTCTTTTGAATATTGGCATACTCATCTGCAATACCTCTATACATGGCTAGATTTCTTAAACTATTATATAATGTGTGTGAGCTATTTGATTAAATTTTTGTAAGATGTCTTATCAAGAGAAAGCTACGTCTCTCCCTTATTGTTGTTAATCCTCTCTCCATAAGAAGAAACTTGGTGCTTGTGGGTTTTCTAAGACCAAATATGAGACGTATTATATCATTTTGTGTTGTTTCAATTTTTTGCATCTGGGTCTTTGCACATGCACCATAGACAATGAGCCCATAGTCAATATGGGGTCTTATATGTGATTTATAAAACTGGAGTAAGGTTTTCTCCTTACAACCCCAGGGTGTGGAAAGAAGTCTTTTTAGTATATTTGCTTTTCTATAACATTTTTTTATTGTGTTTGAAATGTGGAGGTGGAAATTAAGTTTTTGGTCAAGCATGAGACCTAGGTAATTAATATTATTATCTTCTGGAATAGTTGTTTTATTTAGAGTTAGTTTTGCATTACCATGGTTTCTCTTCCGGTGAAATTGGATTATTTTTGACTTGGTGGGTGCAATGGGTAAATCTGAATGTTGAGAGAATTTTTCAAACTGGAAAAGTGACTTTTGCAGATTTGACTGTGCTATCTGAAAGGTGTTGCCAGATGACCATAGCACCAGATCATCAGCATATTGTAGATTCGTGTGGGGTAGGTTCATGTCCCAGAGATATAGGGCAAAAAGGAGGCAACTGAGGACTGCTCCCTGAGGTAGGCCTTTGGATATTGTCTTTTGGGGTGAAGAGGCTGAACCAACACAAACAATGAAACTTCGCACTTGTATGAAGGATTTAATAAATGATAATAGCTTAGGAGGTACTCCAAGGTTTGCAAGTTTATTTAAAAGGATTTGGTGGTTCACATTGTCATATGCTCCTTCAAAATCTAGGAAAGCTGCCACTAGGATATTATTTTTCGAGAAAGATTCATTTATTGCATTTGTTAGCAAAATGAAAGCATCTGTTGAGGAGTGGTGTTTCCTGAATCCAGTTTGAGTGTGTGGGATCATGTTATTTTTCTCAACAAACCAGAGGAGTCTGGGATAAATCATTTTCTCCATTATTTTCCCCATCACAGGTGTAATCATTATGGGCCTATAAGACTCAGGGTTATCTTTTGGTTTATTTTTCTTTAGGATTGGTAGGAGGGATTTCCATATATTGGGGAACCTAGAAGATGCCCAAGCGTGATTATAACAATTTAGCAGTTCTTGTTTGTATGAAGGTGTGAGATTCTTTATCCATGTAGGGTGTATATTGTCATAGCTACTGCTAGTTTTGGACCTAATATAATGTATTGCATTATTTAATTACTGGATTGAAAATGGATTAGTTATGTACTCGGATCCTGGGCGCGGTTGGTAATTAGGGTTCATAGGAATTGCGGATAGTTTGCTTTTATTTTTTGATGTTAGCTTATTAACAAAAAGAGTTGCAAATAGGTTAGCCTTTTCAATATCATTGTCATAATGTGTATTTTTATGTACAACTTCATACAGCATGGGGTTGGGAGAAGTCTTTTTCCCACATATGTGGCTTATGACTATATGTATAATTGGCTCATTTGTTTCTCTGGAGAGATTATTTGCAAAATTATTCCAGTATTTATATTTAGCATCTATTATAGTCCTTTTTAGATTAGATTCTGCTTGTAATTTTTTTTAAATATGTAGTAGGTGTTGGTTTTTTTATGAATTCTGTCCTAGCTGCCTTTTTTATCCTCCATTTATTTAGGCATTCATTTGTCCACCATGCTTTAGGAATTTGTTTAGGGAATGTTTTCTTAGGTGTCCTGGGGATAGCATAATTAGCTGTATTTATTAGTAAAGATGTCAACGCTTCAGCATGTGTGTTAACTGTTGTGTTAGAAATGCATGAACATTGGGTGAAACTTGTAATTTCATCATTTAGCTTATTTTGGAAAATAGACCAATTTGCTTTAGTGTTGATATATTTGGATGTATGAGATAAAGTTTCAGCAGGTTCATTTAGGGAGCAAACTATAGCAAAGTGGTCTGTACATAGAGCATCAATTTTATTTATGTAAATTTTGTTAAAAAAATTTAAAGACACAATTTGTAGGTCAATTGTGGAGAATTTGCCACTTTTGGGGTTGAAATAAGTATTCAGGTTTGGAGGGGTAGCAACAGCTAATTCATTATTATTTGAGGTCATATGCTCAATAAATTTACCAGCTTTATTTGCTGGTTTATTCCCCCACAAAAGGCTGTGGGCATTGAATTCACCACAAATAACGATATTTTTTTAACATATTAGAATTATTTATATAGTTAAATAAATCCTTGGCATCTGTAGTTTGGCCATTAGGGTTATAAAAGCTTAATATATAGGTTTTTAAATTATTCAGCCAAACACTTATACCAATTTCAACATCATTTTCAGAATCTGGGAAATTGATGCCACAAAATTTTATATTATTATTAACTAATAAAGCTACACCACCTCCTTTTCTCTCTGAAGATCTATCCTTTCTCAGGATAGTATATCCCAGAGACTTAATTTGTTGATTTTGGGTTAAATGAGTTTCCCGGAGGCAAGCAATATTAATGGAATTATTATTCATCAATGATCTTAGTTCATTTACCTTATTTTCTGTGAGTGATCTTACATTCCATTGGAGTATTGATAAATGTGTTGTTGATTTATTCTTCATATGACTGTGTATCAATGTTCAGCTTTGTTAAAAGTAAAGCAAGATCTTTTTTTGCTTGAATGAGCATATCATCTGGGATGTAAATTTTTGCCAATTCTGCAATAATTTTTGTTTTCTGTAGTTGATGTATGTTCATGGCCTGAACTGCATTACAGTTTAGAATGAATAAGCATATATTTGGGGATTGCATTTTTGGTAGTGCATCCTGTTTTTTGGTTAAGGGATTGATTCCTGGTAGTGTTTCTGGTTTGTTTCTTCTTGGGAGGGAGGGCCAGGCTGGCCTCATCTCACCGGACAAGGAGGCTTGTTGGCTTGGTGATTCCTTCCGATAGGGATTTGAGCTAGGGGGCTTAGAAGATGGTGTTTTATATGGGGTGCTTGATGCATTGGGGGCATTTGACTTGGGGGTTTTGGTTGGTTTCATTACAGGCTTTCTTTGGTATTGTTGGGCAGCATTTGCTTCCATTGCTGCAAAGGGGTATGGGATGGCCTTCTCTGTTGATATTTGGAGTGTTAGAGCTCTTTTCTTGTATGCAGGGCATAATGATTTATTTGTAGATTCATGTGGGCCTTTGCAATTGATGCATGTAGGCCGAGTGTTGTTGCAAGTTGTCAGCTCTTTAGGATGGAAAGATTTACAATTACTACACTCTTGGAGAATTACATTGCATTTGTTTGTTGTGTGTCCCCGTTTGAAACACTTCTGACACTGAATAGGCTTAGGTTTGTATTCCTTGTGTGGTTTGATTTGCCCAAACAGGAATAATTTTTCTGGGATATCAATTTTATCCTTCAGTGTGAATAAGAAGGATCTACTAGTTTTTAGGCAATTAGAGTTAGGTTTTCCAAGTTGGGTAACATCCTCAACTGGGATTGTGTTTCCAGCCCTATCTGAAAGGCCATCTTTTAACTCCTCAGTAGATATCTCTGGAGGAGCATTATAGACTACTATTTTTGTTGGTGATTGTTTTGGGTTCCAATTAGATGCAATAATTGGGGTATTCAGAAGGGATTTGAGGTTAATTATTGTATCTGCTGATTTCTTATCTTCTACAGCTATTAGCAGAGATCCATCACGGTTAATGTTAAGAGAGAACATTGATTTTAGCAATTTAAAAATTGCAACTCTTATTGCAGTGATCATTTTTATTTCAAGGGTAGTGGGAGTAATTTTAAGGTAAATTCCTAAGTTTTTGGAGGGAGGATCTTGGGCAGGGAGAGGGGAAATGCTTTTAATTGGGGAGATTTTTTTTCTTTTTTTTAGAACTTCTAGAGAGGACCTCTTGAAACCCATTATCATCATTTATGGTTACATTAGCCCCTACACTTATCATTGTCCTATTCTCCGAATTGGAGCTATCATTAGATTTTTGAGATAGTGTGCTTGACCAGCCAGGATGGGTATCTTTCACTATGACACTTTCACTGGAATTTGATTTGGGATCTGGGGGGACTTTTTTTTTGGAGGACTCCTAATCATTGCCTATTGGAAAAAGCTTTAAACACAAAAATAAAACTAAAACAAGAAGGGAAAAATAGATAATATCAAACCATCTGCACTATACTATGGGGAGGATAAACACCACAGTATAGCCCTTAGGATGACTTGAGCAGAATTGGTTTAGTACAACTGCTGATTAGAAGAGACAATAATCACAAGAAAATATATTTCGATTTTCTTATAAGGTTGCTGTTGTGTATTGATTTTTTTAGGGGCTTTATTGGACCGCTGATATCAATCCTATTTATTAATATAAATCGGCGAATCCAAAAACGAATTAAGTTAATAAAAATTATAAATAACATTTCAATAAATCACGTATATTAAGAGTTTAGTATTACAAATCAAATCTTACAGAGTCGAAACTCATTCAAAATTAGGAGCAAATAAATAGCGCGATGGCCATTAGAATAGAAATTTGTTCAATTATAAGAGTGATCACCCTGTGCTGGGTGTGGATGTCGGGGGAAGTAGGGGGGTATGTACGGCAGCACAAGTAGTGAATATGGCTGAAAAAAGCCGAGTGCATACGACATTTACCTTCGATTACCCGAAAGCTTGTTTACGCAATACTACTGTCGTCTCCGGCAATTCATTACTGATAATTTTAGTAAAATGGCAAGCACCAGTACTTATATGTATGATTGTTTAATGTGTGTTTATTGTGTATAATGTATTGCGCAAAGTTTTTAAATTCACCAAGTAGCGTTTTTGTCAAATTGTTATTTTTATTCACTACCGCTGGAATAGAAACTATTTCAGTAGAACCCCCTCTTGCCCCCCTCAATAAAAATGCTGTCTCCACGCCCCTGCCAATGGCACCGGTGTGCCGCCGATAAATTGGCATTGCATCAGGGTCTAATTCTCGCAAAGAAAAGTTCAAATTCCGAGACTTGGAGAATGAAAAAGAAATTGTTTTTCTATGTCTATGATCCAAAACCATAGGAAACCATTTGGTATCTGTGCTCATCAAAATAGGTCATGACCAGGAAATACCATATGGAAAACTTTGTGGCGATTTGCAAAAAGGGCCTACCTCCACTTTTCTTAGTTTTACAGAAGAATAAAAGCAACGAAAAAATCTTTCTCACAATTCAGAATTTAAGAAACTTGAAACTTTTAGGACTGATTCCTAGTTAACTTTTCCATGGGTTTTTGCTGGAAATGTCCAAATCACTGAATTATTTGTTACTTAAAAGATGAAGGGCTTCAAGGGCGCCGGCAGAAAATTCTCTAGGGGGGGCAGACGCTAAAATAGCAGTAGTGGTTGGGTGACAGTTTAGGGGGCTTAGGAAACCAAACTATGACTTTACCCCGAAGAGGACGAACTTGGAATCAATTTAAAATCCCGAGAAACTAATTGATTTACAAGTATCAATAACTGTATTTTAGATTTCCCAGTTGCAAAAGAAGTATTGACACACTGTGGCAGTACTGGATTCAAAGAAGTTGATTCGCTTTATTTGTAATGAAATTAGGCTACGTTTGGTGATCTGTAATTGTGTATCAGCTATAAGGAGGGGGCGAGTCATAGCTTAGGTTGGGGTAGGGTATATTCCTATGAAAAGTACATTTTAATGGACAAACTGCTTACTCTTCATGAGACTTCAGATAAACGTTGAAAGAGGTAGTAGGGGGTAGGAATTAATTAAAATGTTTCTCTATACAGCTAAAATGTTATATTTCCATATCAACCAGCACAGAGGCAAAAAAGGCAAGACAGGTCATCATCAGTCCCACAAGAAAATTTCTTTGGGGTGGCAAATACTGCTAGGAACTTAATTTTCAGCAATATATTTTTCTTTTTCTATTTATACAAAGTACTTCAATGTATTTAAACAAGTGTACGTAATGTATTTATCGATAAGAAAATCCTATTGTAGAGGATATGATGGCTTCAGTTATGTTGAAGATCAAAAGTTTCACAGAATTTCCATCTATACAAACAATGATACTCCTTTTCATCCAACCGAAATTCTTTAGTAGTGACATTAACAAGGACTTTTTATCAAAATTACTATTCATCATCAATTTTTTTAAATATATTCAAATTTTATCCAAAATTGAAATGTCAAATTTAAACGTAGGACGTTTCTAATCAACGTACAATTATTGATTTACACATTTTAAAAGCAATTAACTAGGGATTTAAGGGACCGGTACCTCAAATTATATCTTGGTTAGGCCTGGGTATGATTTGGAAAACAATCAGAAATTAAATAAAAAAAGAGCTTTTCAACTGATAGCAAAAGGAATAGATTAGAAACCTATTTGAACAGATTATTCTTTGTATAAAGGGAGCTGTCTACTCCTTAACTCCTTACTCTTTACTGTGAAGTTTGACTTTTTTCCAATTTTTATAAGAAAATTTGCAATTGAAAAAAAAATCAAAGCACTAAAACACTTTTGTTTAATGAGCATGGTGTTGAGAAGGGGACAGTCCCCCTTATATACAAGGTAATTTATATTTGTTTTAAGTTTTGAACTTGCTCCTCACTTTATTTGAAAAGGTCTTTTCTATTTGTTTAATTGCATTTCATGAAACTGTAAAGTTTAATGAACACAATACTTTTGGTAAGGCAAAAGAAACGATCAATATTTCAATGATCTCTGTTTGGATTTTGATGGGCAATCATACAGTTCGTGGTAACAAACTATAAGTAAGGAGCGAACCGGCTCAATAGTAACCAAAACTCTAAAAAACGGAACTTCGATACCAATAGATGTATCAAAAGAATTGGCCTATTATGCTGATTCCAAATATATAAGTTTCATTAAGTTTAGTCTTACCTATCAAAAGCTACTAACCTGAGAAAATTTGACTGATTTTAGAAAAAAGAGGGAAAGACCCTCTTGAAGTCGTAGAACTTTAATGATATCGACCCAATGGGCTTAGAACTTCAGGAGAGGGCTCATTCTAACAGAAATGAAAAGTTCTAGTTCTCTTTTCAATCGACCAAAAAACATTGGAGGGCAACTAGGCCCCCTCCCACGCAACTTTCTTCCAAAAACTGTCCGATAAAAAAATTGAGTGATTTTTTGTTCAGGATAGTTGAAAGGCCAAATAACTATGTCTTTGGAGATAAAGTGACCCCCTATATCCCATGGGAAAGGATTTTTAAGTTATAAGGTTTTATAATTCTTTTATTTTTTATTGGGAAGTATGTATACATTTTTGAGTGAGGAGGGGGGACGAATTTTCTGCTCGGATAATTTTCTAAGGCTAGGGAAGCTTTCAGGAAGTGAACTTTTCAGGGGAAATTTTACATTGGGTGAATCGGTCAGAATTACTACACGAAATTTCTTTATATGTCTTGCTTTCTCTTTACCGATTCAGTATTACGTGTGAAGATATTAAGGGTAATTGTCCAGGATTAATTTTCGCCAGGATTGAATTGTCCAGAGGATATTTCTATGGGGAGGTGTATTTTTCCGTGAAGTTGGAGCCAGGTACCCTGGCGTTATTTAAAAAACGATCAGAAATTAAAAAAAATTCAAATGAAAGTAAGGAGCAACATTAAAACTTAAAACCTACAGAAATTATTACTTATATGAGGGGGATTGTCCCCTCCTCGACACCTCGCTCCTTACGCTTAAGTTTAAATTTTGTCCCAATTCTTTAAAAACGACTCCTGAAACACAATGGTCGGTTAATCAGAACAATAAGTAACTGTTTTAAAGTGCCAAAACACTCTAGCGTGAGGAGCCTGGTGTTGAAGAGGGGGGGGGCAGCCCCCCTCATATACGTAATAATTTCTGTTCTTTTTAAGTTTAAATGTCGTTCCTTACTTTCAGTTGAAAACACTTGCTTTTTTCTAAAGGCAAAGAAAAAGTATGTCAATTAAAGTAAAAGTATATAAATAGGAAAAAAGTATGTAATTCCAAAATTAAACAAAACAATAGTTGACTTCAAAAACTAAGATATAAACTCCCAGCATTCAGTTCTGTTGAGCAATGCCGAATCGTTGGACGGATATTTTTTTTAACAATATCTGCAGTTTTGAACTGGTTATAAAACACCGAAATATTTAATGCCTTTAGACTTAGTGTTTATAAAAAGTAACGCATTATCAAAGTAGTTTGTTCAAATTAAAACATTAAAATTAAGATTATGAAACTCAAAAAAAAAAATTTAATTCAATATTTTTAATTTAACTTGGAATATCAAAAGTCAGTATATTTGACACTTTTATACTTCATTACTGTAAGAAATTAAATATTTGTCAAAGCGACAACTAGATGACTACAGTCACCCCTGGTAAAAATGATAATAAAACACAATCCGTTCACACAAAACACGATGCGAAGAGAAACCGTATCCCTACACCGTATCCTACAGAAATCCCAGCATTCCGTTCAGGGGAAACATATATGATTATAGTGGCTTCATATATCACCTCGGGGGTACTCTTGCAATGCAAGCAAAAGTTGACGGCATAGTTTTACCGAAATTGTCCCTTATTAAGTTGTTTTCTTTGTGTTTTGTATAATTATATGAACTTTTTTGTGTACTAATAACTGCACTATATACTAATAAACAAATACATATTTAGGATCACCATAAAAAGCTGATTCTTTGATTGAATGTTACATATCAATAGTTAGGCTCTTGTACATTCGTTATTGACAAGGACTGTTATTTACTTTCCATTCATTATCATAAGGAATTTGTTGTTTGTTGTTTTCTTGTTCCAACCAAATCATAAAGCAAAAATGTTTGTGGAAAACTCGAAAGGAGTCACTCAGCCACAAATTATAACTTATGTTTTCCTCATAAAGGGTCAAAATCTATTGGCAGGCAGCCAACAATGGGGCAGCACACATTTTTCATTGGTTTTTCCTATTCTGCTCTCTTTCTTTTTGTTTCCTTATAATTACTTTATAGTCCCAAATTTCCAAGGGGCATGGCCCCCTGATCCCCTGCCGGCGCCCATGAAGGACTTGTGCCCTTTTTTCTAAACGTTATTCTTAAAATTTTACTTTTTCCAATTTCCAAAAATGAACGCAAAATTAAACTTTTATTTTTCACTTACAGATCGTAAATTGAATATATAAAGCGAACCAAAATCAATCAAAAGACGAAAATTCTTCTTCGGGAAGCTCAGCTTCTTCTGGAATATACTGGCAAAATGCTTTGTAATACAGAAGGTTTTTGTAAAACCAATAGCATTCCTCTGAGATACAAGGAAGAAGAAAAAACGTGTCAAAAACAGGTTTTTGTAAAACATGTCATCGTATTTGACTTTGCTGGTCGCGTGGCCATATGGAAACTTCTGGGGAGGAACCGAGATGGTCACAATTCGACGCCTTTATCGTAAATTTGTGATTCGAAATGCCTTGTTTTCTTTGTTAGAAGGTTTGAACTGAACTATTTTCAAGTTCTTTGTATACTGGAACCAGTGAACATCAGTCCACCTAAAATCTTTATTTTCAACGTCAATTTTTCTTCTGACCAATATTTTCTTTAAATATTCAGCAAAATCTAAGGTTCCTTCCTTTCCCATCAGATGAGCATTTACGCTTCTTGCCTCTAGCAGTCCTGATGACATTTGTCCAGTCAGCAGGGACGTTGAATTGAATGTTGGTTGTTTGTTTTTGCTTTCTCTATTCTTGCATGGTCCGAATCACACTCTAGATGTGGGTGACTTGGTTCCAAAGACTTATGGTCCATTACTCTGAAGTCTGCGACAGCACACTTTGGACAAAAAGTGATACAGAATTCCAGGGATAATAGAATTTCTGTGCTGATGTACTGTATGTCGAACCTTTTCGAAATATTCAGATTTGCAGCCAAATACTTTTTGGAGGTGTGAGCCCTCGAATAATGAGACTCAAAAGCAGGTAAAGAGCTAATGTGGTTCTTGATAAAATTTAAATCGATTTCATGAAAATTATTGTTGGCCTATCCTTCTCTGGTTGAATTGGGTATTTGGACTAAGCCAAATTCGGTTGTTTTTGAAACCATTCCTCTCAGTTCTTCTTATGTTATTAATTACAAAAAACTTTCCAAAAATAAGTTTTTCTAAGAAATGTAAATGCCATTTTAAACGTAAGCTCAGCAGATACAAATACCTGTTAAAATTCAAACTCAAAACGACCAAAAATTACTATTAAAGAATAAATGAAACCCAAAACGAACAAAAATTAAATAAACAATCATAGCAAAATCATGCAACAAGTAATAATATAAATGAATAAATAGATCTTAAAGCGAGTACTTAGATTGAATATGAAAATCAAGTTTAAAACGAAAAAAATATTTTCCTATTGAAGTATAAATGAAGCTTAAAACGAACAGAAATTAAATAAACAATCAATGGAAACAAACACACAATAGATATTAATGTAAATTAATAAATAAATCTTCAAACGAGTGAAACTTAAATTGAATGCGCAAATCAAGCTTAAAACGAACAAAAATTACTGCAAACGATAGTTTGGGTATCTCCTTCTTCTCTCACTGTAAAAGTCTAAAACCTACTGCGTCATTGGCGCTTTGTACTTAATATTGAAAATAAACATTAAAATTATAGTAACATTTTGAACTGATGAGCTTTCAGTTATTAATATCATTAGATATCAAATGTTCAGTTTAACTTATTAACTCTTTTTAAAATTGTTAAAGAAGATTATAGTTTCACTACAAAGAAGTGTTTGGATACTGCCTCCTTCCTTAACTGTAAATAAAAACCAAAAGCTTACTGCGTCATTGGAGCTTAACTGAAAAAGAATTATATTACAAATATTTCCTGTTCCTGTTCATACAGCATTGAAAATAAAAATAAAATTACAGTGAAATAAATTTATGAACGGATGGATCTTTCAACTATTAATATCATTATACATCAAATATTCAATTTGATATTGTTTAAACTTTCGAAGACTGCTCAAGACGCATACAGTTTTCAGTAAAGCGCCAATGATGCAGTAGGTTTTAGACTTTTACAGTGAGAGAAGGAGGTGATACCATAACTCTTGTTTGTAGTAATTTTTGTTTGTTTCAAGCTTAATTTGCATATTCAATTTAAGTTTCATTCGTTTTAAGATTTATTTATTAATTTACATTAATATCTATTGTATGTTGTTTCCATTGATTGTTTATTTAGTTTCTGTTCGTTTTAAGTTTCATTTATGCTTCCATAGGAAAATATAAATATTTTTTTTTTAAGCTTGATTTTCATATTCAATCTAAGCATTACTTGCTTTAAGATCTATTTATTCATTTATATTATTACTTGTTGTATATTTTTTCTATGATTCTTTATTTAATTTCTGTCCGATTTGGGTTTCATTTATTCTTTAATAGTAATTTCTGGTCGTTTTGAGTTTGAATTTTAAGAGGTATATGTATCTGCTGAGCTTGAGTTTAAAATGGCCTTTACTTTTATTTGAAAAAATTATTTTTAAAAAAGTTTTTTAAAATTAATTTTTGTTCGTTTTTGATTGCAAAAAGTCTCAAGTTTTTAAGACTTCCTTATTTCAAAATCAAATTTTTTTTTAAATCAAATGTTCATCAAAGTATCAAAACTGGTATCAAAGTAACAATATCAAAGTAAAAAAATGGGTTTGTGTCTACCTCGGAGTTTTTATTATCTGATATTTGAACTATTTTTAACAAAATGGCTATGTCAAAATTTTTATCGCATGGGTTTGGGGAAAAAGGGCGTGGGGGTGAATAATTAACCTTCGATCTCTTTTGTCTTTTTTAAAAGTGAACTAAAACTTTCTATTTTCAATCAAATGAGCCCTCTCTGAAGTATATACGAGCATTCCTTCTGTAAGAAACATTTATATCCCCAGAGTATAGCTTACAAGGCCTTTTCCTGGGCCCTGGGGAGTTGTGTCGATCCCGGAGTTTTAATATCTGATGTTTGAACTTTTTTGAAAAAAATAGTCACCTCAAACTTTTATCGGATGGGTTTATCCATCCGATAAAGCCAAAGGCGTGGAGGGGGGGAGGGGCTAGTTGCCCTCCGATCTTTTTCCCTCTGAGAAAATGAACTACATCACATAATTTCCATCCGATTAAACCCTCTCTGAAGTTTATACGAGCATCCTGTCCATAAGAACCACAGACGGCCCCAGGACACAGCTTACAGTGCCTGCCCCCGGGCCCTGGAGGGTTGTGTCGACACCGGAGTTTTTGTTATCTGACCTTTGAACTATTTTGAAAAAATGGCTCTCTCGAAGTTATTATCGGATGGGTTTGAGGAAATTAGGGCGTGTAGGGGGGGGGCTAGTTGTCCTCCGATCTTTTTTGAGTCTTAAAAAGTGAACGAGAACTTTCAATTTCCAATCATATGAGCCCTCTCCGATGTTTATACGAGCATACCTTCCATAAGAACCATATATGCCCCTAGATCAATACTTACAACAACTGTCCTTAACTGACCTTTGAACTATTTTTTAACAAAATTGTCATACGTAAAGGAATATTTGTTATATGATCTTTGAAATATTTTTAACAAAATAGCTACCTCAAATTTTTTATCAGATATATTTGAGGAAAAAAGGGCTTGGGGGGGGGCTATTTGCCCTCAGATCACTTTTGACTCTTAAAATGGGCACTAGAAATCTCGATTTTTAATTGAATGAGCCCCCTTTGAAGTTTATACGACGACCCCTTCTATATGAAGTGCCTTTGGGAAAAAATAAATGGAGTGTGGGGGGAGGGTAGTTGCCCTCCAATCACTTTTGACTCTTAAACAGTGAAATACAACTTTCAGTTTCCAATTATATGAACCCGCTATAAAGTTTATACGAGCATCCCTTCCATAACAACCCTATATGCCCCCAGGGCATAACTTACAACGCCTACCCCCGGGCCCTGGGGGGGGGCTGTGCCGACACCGGAGTTTTTTGTTATCAGAACTTTGAACTATTTTTAACAAAATTTCTATCCCAAAATTTTTATCTAATACATTTAGAATGTTAGGACGTAGAGGGGGGGGGGGGCAGTTGCCCTCCGATCTCTTTTGACTCTTAAAAGTGAACAAGAACTTAAAATTTCCAATCAAATGAGCCCTCTCCAAAGTTTACACGAACATTATTTCCATAAGAACTATACATGCCCCTAGAGCTTTACTCATAACGCCTGCCTCTGGGCCCTGGGGGGTTGCGTCGACCCAGAAATTTTTCTTATATGACCTTTGAACTATTTTTAATGAAATGCTTAATTTATTATAAAAATATCATTGGATTGGCTTGGGGAAAAAAGGGAGTGTGGAGGAGGGCTAGTTGCCCTCGGATATCTTTTGACTCTTGAAAATTGAACTAGAACTTTCGATTTCAAATCAAATGAGCCCTCCCTGAAGTTTATACGAGCATACCTTTCATAAGAGCCATATACGCCCCCAGAAAAACACTGACAACGCCTATCCCCCGGGCCCTGGGGGGAGTTTTTGTTATCTAATTTTTGAACAATTTCCAAACAACTGGCTATCTCAAAATTTTTAGCGGATGGGTTTGGGGGAAAATGGGCGTGGGGGGGTGGGCTAGTTGCCCTTAACTCTCTTGACTCAAAAAGTGAACTAGAACTTTAAATTTCCAATCAAATGAGCCCTCTATGAAGTTTATACGAGCACCCCTTTCATAAGAACCATACATGCCTTTTGGGCATAAATTAGAACGCCTTCCCCTGGGCCCTGAGAGGCTGTATTGACACCGGAGTTTTTTCTTATCTGACCTTTGAACTATTTGTGACCGAATTTCAAAATTTTCATCAGATGGGTTTGGAAAAAGAAAGCGTGGGGGGGGGGGGTTGCTAGCTACAGTCGGATCTCTTTTGACGATTAAAAAGTGAACTAGAAATATCAAGTTCCAATCAAAAGAACCCTCTCTAAAGTTTATACGAGCATCCCTTCTACAAGAACCATATATGCCCCAGGGCATAACTTACAACGCCTGCCCCGGGCCCTGGGGGGCTGTGAGGACACCTGAGTTTTTGTTATCCGACTTTTGAGCAATTATTAACTTATTGGCTATCTCAAAATTTGTATTGGACGCATTTGACGAAAAAGGGACGTGGGGGGGGGACTTGTTACCCTCCAATCTCTTTTGCCTCTTAAAAAGTGAACCGGAACTTTCAATTTCCAAACAAATGGGTCCTCTTTGAAGTTAATATGAGCTTCCCTTCCATAAGACCCATATATGCCCCCAGGGCATAACTTACAACTCCTGCCCCCGGGCCCTGGGTTTTTTGTCGACAACGAAACTTTTTTATATGATCTTTTAACTATTTTTAACAAAATATCTATCTCAAAATTTTTATCGGATATATTTGGAAAAACAGGGTTTGGGGGGAAGCGGGTTATCCTCCAATATCTTTTGACACTTAAAAAGTGAACTAGAATTTTTAATTTCCAATCAAATGTGCCCTCTCTAACGTTCATACGAGCATTCCTTCCATAAGAACCATATATGCCCCCAGGGCGTAACGTATAACCCTTGCCCTAAAGACTGTGGGGGGAGTGACCTGCTCAAACATATAATTTCCAGAACTTTCAACTATGTTGAACAAAATGGCTATATCAAAATTTGGATTGGATGTGTTTCGGGAAATGGTGGGCGTGGAATGGGTGTTATTTGCCTTCCAATCACTTTTGACTATTAAAAAGGGAACCAGCCATATAAATTTCCAGTCGAATGAGCCCTTTTTGAAGTTTTTACGACAATGCTTTCTATAAAAACTTTATATGCCCCCAGGGCATAAATTACCACCCTTGCTCTGAGGTCTGTGGGGGTTGTCATCTTCAAAGACCTATTTTCTAGAATTTTCAACCACATTGAACAAAATAGATACCTAGATGTTTTTACAGGATATGTTTGGTGAAAAGGTCGGAGTGAGAGGGGGGTTAGTTGCCCTCCAATCACTTACGACTATTAAAAAGGGCACTATCCCTTTGAATTTCCAATCGAATGAGTCCTTTTTGAAGTTTCTACGACAAAGCTTTTTATACAAACCTTGTATGCCCCCAGGGCATAACTTACAACCCTTGCCCTGAGGGCTGTGGGGAAGTCTCCTCCTCAAAAACATAATTTCTATCTGGAAATCAACTACGCTGAGCAAAATGGCTTTCTTAAAATTTTGTTTGGATGTGTTTGGGGAACTGGTGGGCGTGGAAGGGGTGTTAGTTGCCGTCCAATCACTTTTGAACCTTATAAACGGCACTAGAACTCTCAATTTCCCATCGAATAAGCCCTCTTTGAAGCTTCTCCGACAATCCCTTCCATATGAAGTGCCTCTGGGAAAAAAATAATAATAAATAAATCAGAGGCAACGCTGTAGCGTTGCCTATAGTAAATGCCATACGGCTCCAATGTTTTATTATAATTTTTTTTTTCCCCAGAGGCACTTCATATGGAAGGGGTCGTCGTAGAAGCTTCAATTGGGGCTCATTCGAATGGAAATCGAGAGTTCTAGTGCCCTTTTTAATAGTCGAAATTGATTGGAGGACAACTACCCCCCCCCCACGCCCATCATTCCCCCAAACACATCCAATCAAAATTTTGAGATATCCATTTTTTTCAGCGTAGTTGATTTCCAGATAGAAAATACATTTTTGAGGAGGACACTCCCCCACAACCCCCAAGGCAAGGGTTGTTAAGTTATGCCCTGGGGGCATATAAGGTTTTTATAGAAGGCGTTGTCATAGGAACTTCAAAACAGGCTCAATCGATTGGAAATTAAAGGGCTAGTGCCCTTTTTAATAGTAAAAAGTGATTGGGGTGTAACTAGCCCCTCTCCCCCCCCCCTCCATGCTCATCTTTCCTTTAAACACATCCAATCAAAATTTTGAGATAGCCATTATGTTCAGCCTAGTTTATTTCCAGACAAAAAATATATTTTTGAGGAGGACACTCCCCCACAGCCCTCGGGGCAAGGGTTTTAAGTTACACCCTGGGGGCATATAAGGTTTTTATAGAAGGCGTTGTCATAGAAAGTTCAAAAAAGGCTCATTCGATTGGAAATTCAAAAAGCTAGTGCCCTTTTTAAAGTGATTGAAGGGCAACTAGCCCCCCCCCCACGCCCATCATTCACCTAAACACATCCAATCAAAATTGTGAGATAACCATTTTGTTCAGCGTAGTTGATTTCCAGATAAAAAATATGTTTTTGAGGAGGAAACTCCCCCTCAACCCTCAGGGCAAGGGTTTTAAGCTATGCCCTGGGGGCATAAAAGGTTTTTTATAGAACGCGTTGTCGTAAAAACTTCAAAATAGGCTCATTCGATTGGAAATTAAAGGGCTAGTGCCCTTTTAAATAGTCGAAAATGATTGGAGTGCAACTAGCCCCCCCCTCCCCCACGCCCATCATTTCCCCAAACACATCCAATCAAAATTTTGAGATAGCCATCTTGTTCAGCGTAGTAGATTTCCCGATAAAAAATATATTTTTGAGGAGGACACTCCCCCACAACCCTCAGTGCAAGGGTGTTAAGTTATGCCCTGGGGGCATATAAGGTTTTTATAGAAGGCGTTGTCGTAGAAACTTCAAAAAAGGCTCATTCTATTGGAAATTCAAAAACCTAGTGCCCTTTTGAATAGCCAAAAGTGATTGGAGGGCAACTAGCCCCCCCCCCCACGCCCATTAGTCCCCCAAACACATCCCATCAAAATTTTGAGATAGCCGTTTTGTTCAGCGTAGTTGGTTTCCACATAGAAAATATATTTTTAAGGAGGACACTCCCCCAAAACCCTCGGGGCAAGGGTTTTAAGTTATGCCCTGGGGGCATATAAGGTTTTTATAGAAGGCGTTGTCGTAGAAACTTCAAAAAAGGCTCATTCGATTGGAAATTAAAGGGCTAGTTCCCTTTTTAATAGTCGAAAGTGATTGGATCTTACAAACGTAAAGATAACCGTTACAAACATAAATAAATGAATAAATCTTATATAGCTTCAATATTTTGTATTACTTTCCCCCCCAGAGCAGCTTTATATGTAAGGGTTAAAAAAACCTTTTGTTAAAAATAGTTGAAAGGTTAAGTAACAAAACTACGGCGTCGAAAAAACCCCCCCCCAGGGCCCGGGGGCAGGAAGGGATTCTCGTATAAACTTCAGAGAGGGCTCATTTGATTGGAAATTGGAAGTTCTAGTCCAGCTCTTAAGAGTCAAAATTGATCGAAGGGCAAACAACAACCCCCCCACGCCCTTTTTCCCCACCCCTTCCTTTGGACTAATTCTGTTTATACCTGAAAATGCAATGAGAGTTAAAATGTTTTGGTATTAACACACACCTATTAGGCATCTGCTCTCCTCCCTAACAAGGAAAGCAACAGAGAGTGTAAGGCAGTGGCGGATCCAGGGAAGGGGACACTCCCCCACAACCCTCAAGGCAAGGGTTTTAAGTTATACCCTGGGGGCATATAAGGTTTTTATAGGAGGCGGTGTCGTAGAAACTTCAAAAAAGGCTCATTCGATTGGAAATTCAAAGGGCTAGTGCCCTTTTTAATAGTCGAAAGTGATTTGAGGGAAATTAACCCCGCTCTCTCGCCCAACTTTTTCCCCAAACACATCCAATCAAAATTTTGAGACAGCAATTTAATTAAACGTAGTTTTAAGTTCTGGAAATTAGATCTTTGACGATGACAACTCCCCCACAGCCCTGAGGGCAAGGGTTGTAACTTAAGGATTCTCAGAATCCTTCCCTTTATTTCTTATGGAAGGGATGCTCGTATAAACTTTAGAGAGGGCTCATTTGACTGAAAATTGAAAGTTCTTGTCCAATTTTTAAGAGTCAAAAGAGATTGGAGGCTAACTAGCCCCTCTGCTGCACGCCCTAAATGTATCCGATAAAATTTTATTATAAACATTTTGTTAAAAATAGATAAAAGATCTGATAACAAAAGACTCCGGTGTAGACAAAGTCCCCCCGTCCCCGTGGGGCGGCGTTTTAAGTTATGCCCTGGGACATAACTTATTAAGGGGGGTTTATAACTTATGGAAAGGAGTTTTGTATGGGAAGAACACATCGGAAATATATTATTATTATCCAATTATAAGGTTAAAATACATACTCTGTGATAGATGCAAAATTGCTTTGGCACATAAAATCCTATTAAGTTCAATTCCAAACAGTCGTGATCCCTTTGTGCCAGCAAGTGAAATGGTCTAAACCTCCTTATTGAAGCTATTTTTTTCAATCCATTCATTGCTGTCAATCGCTGTCCACAATTTTGCAAGCTGACTATTGTTCATATATAAGGTTTTTATCAAAGAGGTAATCGTATAGACTTTGAAAAAAGCCTCGTTTGATTTAAATTGAAAGTTGTAGATCTGTTTTTTAAAGTCAAGAATAATCGGACAGTAAGTACCCCCCCCCCATGCCATAAAAACTTGGAAAAACGAACAAAACTAATTAAAAAAAAACTTTCCGAAAAATAAGTTTTTCAAAGAAAAGTAAAGGCCATTTTAAACTTAAGCTCAGGAGATACAAATACCTGTTAAAATTCAAACTCAAAACGACCAGAAATTACTATTAAAGAATAAATAAAACCTAAAACGAACAGAAATTAGATAAACAATCATAGCAAATAACATACATCCAGTAATAGTATAAATGAATAAATAGATATTAAAGCGAGTAAGGCTTAGATTCAATATGAAAATCAAGCTTAAAACGAAAACAAATGTTTTGCTATTAAAGTGTAAATGAAACTTAAAACGAACAGAAATTAAATAAACAATCATTGCGAACAAACATACAATATATATTAATGTAAATGAATAAATAAATCTTAAAACGAGTTAAGCTTAAAAAGAATATGCAAATCAAGTTTGAATCGAATAAAAATAACTACAAACAAGAGTTTGGGTATCGCCTCACTGCAGAAGCCTAAAACCTACTGCGTCATTGGCTCTTTACTGAAAACGAATTATATTACAAATGTTTTCTTTTGTACTTAATATTGAAAATAAATATTAAAATTACAGTAAAATTTTGAACTGATGAGCTTTTAGCAATTAATATCATTATGCATCAAATATTCAGTTTAATTTATTAGTTCTTTCCAAGATTGGTCAAGACAAATATAGTTTCACTACAAGCGAAATTTGGATACTGCCCCCTTCTTTAACTGTAAAAACCTAAAGCCTTCTGCGTCATTGGAGCTGCACTGAAAACGAATTACTCGTATATTACAAATTTATTATTTTCCAGTTCTTACAGCATTGAAAATGAAAATAAAAATTACAGTGAAAAAAATCTTGAACTGATGGATATTTCAACAATTAATATCATTATATATCTAATATTCAATTTGATTTTATTTATACTTTCCAAGACTGTTCAAGACTCATATAGTTTTGCCATTTTTTTTAACTCTGCCATTTTTTCTAACTAATCGTGTTAGTTTGTTATGAAAACATTCTATGGCTTCTAGGCATTTCTATTTGAGCAGAAAACTGCACCTCAAACTTTGTGGAACATGCATTTTCTTGAAGGAAACACCAAAATATAATAAAATGTCAAGTTTCGGAGTGTTCCACCACTCGCAAGCAAGTGCCGTTGATATTTTTGAATCCGCATGGTCAATTTAGGGAGTGGAGGGTAGTCTAATTCTCGTAGCAGCCCCATTCCGTCGTGGTACGATTCACATTTTCAACACCTGGCGTCCGGACTATTATATAATCTACCAAGCATACAACTACCCCAAATCAGTATCAATAAATACATGAAACCCAAAACGAACAAAAATTAAATAAATATTAAAGTCAAACTCAAAACGAGCATAAATTAATATGAGTAGGGTTCAAAACCCCTATGCTTTCTAAAAGCCAGAATATAATTTGTACTTTACTGAAAAAAAATTCAAATGAGGTTACTGAAAAAAAATGTGCATTG
The DNA here is from genome assembly GCF_049724085.1 of Artemia sp. Qi Xiang Cuo. NCBI lineage: Eukaryota > Metazoa > Arthropoda > Branchiopoda > Anostraca > Artemiidae > Artemia > Artemia sp. Qi Xiang Cuo. Next base: position 12,196,265 of record NC_142809.1, on the reverse strand, counting down.
TCAATTTAATATACAAATGCTGATATTTATTCCCTGAAATCTTAATTAATTTTTGATTTCTTAAAGTTACAAAAGTGAAAACATTTCAAAGAATTGTTTTCAGTAAAGCGCCAATGACGCAGTAGGTTTTACGAAGACAATAAAAATTCCAAATAGGGATAGGTCCTTTTATTAGACAGTGAAACGAAAATATAAAACAAAGACTCTAAATATTTCGATGACACAGTCGGTCATCATCATCAGTAAAGTTACTAACTTATCAATATTAAAACAAACTGCTTTTATACTAAACAAAATAATCACTTCCGGGTCAAAGCAAGTGACCGGTTCATTGACTTAAAAAGTTCACTAACTGTTCTTGAATTTTTGAATACTGTGTTGAGACTCTAAAACAAAGACTCTAAATATTTTGTTTTATATTTTCGTTTCACTGTCTAATAAAAGGACCTATCCCTATTTGGAATTCTTATTATTTTCGTCATAGAAAAGGCAGTGTGGTCATGGAGAATAACAGTAACGCAGTAGGTTTTAGGCTTCTGCAGTGAGGCGATACCCAAACTCTTGTTTGTAGTTATTTTTATTCGATTCAAACTTGATTTGCATATTCTTTTTAAGTTTCACTCGTTTTATGATTTATTTATTCATTTACATTAATATATATTGTATTTTTGTTCGCATTGATTGTTTATTTAATTTCTGTTCGTTTTAGGTTTCATTTATACTTTAATAGCAAACTTTTTTTTTCGTTTTAAGCTTGATTTTCATATTCAATCTAAGCATTACTCGCTTTAAGATCTATTTATTCATTTAAATTATTACTTGTTGTATGTTTTTTGCTACGGTTGTATATTTAATTTCTGTTCGTTTTGGGTCTCATTTATTCTTTAATAGTAATTTCTGGTCGTTTTTAGTTTTAATTTTAAGAGATATTTGTATCTGCTGATCTTAAGTTTAAAATGGCCTTTATTTTTCTTTGAAAAACTTCTTTTTCAGAATTTTTTTTTCAATTAATAATAATAAAACATAGGAGCCGTATGGCCCCTTGCTATAGGCAACGCTATAGTGTTGCCTCTGATACAATTAATTAAAAAAACTTTTTCCAAAAAAAAAGTTTTTCAAAGAAAAGTAAAGAACTCCATTAAATAAAGAATGAGCAAAAATTAAATCAAATAATCTACCAAGCGTGAAACTACCACAAATCAGCATCAATAAATAAATGAAACCCAAAACGAACAGAAATTACAATAAACAACCGAGTCAAACTAAAAACGAGCAGAAATTAACATGAGATGGGCTCAAAACCCCTATGCCTTCCCAAGGCCAGAACATAATTTGCACTTTACTGAAATAAATATAAATGTTTTTACTTTTATAATTTTAATAAATCAAATAATATTAAGATTTTGATTGCTTAATATCAGTAAATGTATATTATACTGACAATGCACATTCATTTGTATTTTTTTCAGTAAAGTGCAAATTATGTTCTGGCTTTGGGAAGGTATAGGAGTTTTGAGCCCAACTTATGTTAATTTCTGCTCGTTTTGAGTTTGACTCGGTTATTTATTCTAATTTCAGTTCGTTTTTGGTTTAATTTATTGATCGATGTTGAATTACGCCGGTTTCGCGATTTGCAGATCAAGTAATTTTATTTTTGCTTATTTTTGGTTTAATGGAGTTGTTCACTTTTCTTTGAAAAACTGATTCTGTGTAAAAAGTTATTTTTAATTAGTCTATGTTCGGTTTATAGTGGCAAAGTCTTTTCAGAGAAATTGAAAATAATACTTTAAATCTTTTCGTTTTTTTAAGAATTTATAGTTTGGCTATGCTGGAAAAAAATTTTCAGCAATTTTAACAACACACATCCTCTTAAAAACGAGGACACAAATAGTAGTGTTTAATTTAGTTTCATACCTCCTATAGTTGACCTGAAATGGAAAACTTGATACCATTCGCAAAAAAAATCTGTTTACTTTCTTTGATAGCTTGGATACACTTACGCCATTTTGATTTGGTTAAATTTTAAGAGCAGAAGCAGCCCCAAAAGTTTCAACATAATACCCACCGTCGTTCTTGGGATACTGCTGAGTTGCCTTATTGGGAATTAGCATTAACACAGTGCATTATGATTTAATATTATGGTAAAATTTAGTTTTTAAACATAAAGTCAAATGGGAGGGTGGGCTTGGGAGGGGGATTAGTTTCCCTCTGATCACTTTCGACTATTGAAAAGGGCATCAGCCCTTTCTATTTTCAATCGAATGAGCCCTTTACGACAACTCCTTTGATACAAAGTGCCCTGGTCTAAACAACAACAACAACAACAAAATAATTCATTATATCCACATCGATCTTTACTATAAAATGTCAAGCCTTCCAATTACTTTCGACTATTAAAAAGGGCACTAGGCCTTTCTAATTCCAATCGAATGAGCCTTTTTCGAGTTTCTACGACAACACTTAAAATAAACACCTTATATGGCCCCAGGGCATAAATTACAACTCTTAATACCCTAATGGCTGTGAGGGTGGTTGTTATCCTCTAAGACCTAGTTTCCAGAACTTTCAACTACGTTACACAAAATGGCTATCTCAAAATTTTGATTGGATGTTTCTGGGTAAATGGTGGGCGTAAGAGGGACGTTAGTCTTTCTCCAATCACTTTCAGTTATTAAAAAAGGGACTAGCACTTTCAATTTCCAATCAAATGAGCCCTTTTGAAGTTTCTACGACAACGCTTTCAATAAAAACCTTATATGCCCCCAGGGAATAGCTTACAACCCTCACCCTGAGGGCTGGGTGGGGGGGGGGGGTTGTTATACTAACAGGCACAGTTATCCAAGATTTATATAACGTTTAACAAAATGGTTATCATAAAATTTTGACTGGGTAGGTTTGGGGGAATGGTGGGCATGAGAGAGAGGTTAGTTATCATCCAATCAATTTCAACTATTAAAAAGAGCACTATCCCTCTCAATTTCCAATTGACTGAGCCCCTTTTGAAGTTTTGACAACAACTCTATCATTAAAAACGTTATATGCCCCCTGAGCATAATTTATGACCTTAGCTGGGGACTTGGGGACTCTAGGGGGTTTGTCATCCTTAAATACATAGTATATAGAACTTTCAACTGCGTCGATCAGAATGGCTATTTCTAAACTTTGCTTGAATTTGTTTAGGTACATAATGGGCATGAGAGGGGGTTATTTACTCTCCAATCACATTCCACTATTAAAAAGGGCAATTTCAATTTCCAATCAAATGAGCCCCTTTTGAAATTTCTACAACAACTTTCTATATAAACCTTATATGCCCCCAGGGCACAAATTACAACCCATGCATTGAAAGCTCTAATGAGGTTTGTATCCTAAAAGACCTAATTTCCAGAACTTTCAACTACGTTGAACAAAATGGCTATCTCTAAATTTTGATTGAATGTGTTTGGGGAAATGGTGGGCGTGAGAGGGGGGTTAGTTGCCATTTCAAAAAAATATGGCATATGGCCTTATATGCCCCCAGGGCATAACTTATAACCCTTGCCCTGAACACTATGGGGAGAGTGTCCTTCTCAAAGGTATAATTTCCTGAACTTTAAACTTCGTGGAACAAAATGGCTATCAGGAAATTTTGATCGGATATGTTTGGGAAGATTGTGGGCGTGGAAGGGGTGTTTGTTGCCTTCCAATCACTTTCGACTATTAAAAAGGGCACTAGCCATTTCAATTTCTAATCAAATGAGTCATTTTTGAAGTTTCTACGACGACGCGTTCAGTAAAAGCCTTATATGCCCCCAGGGCATAACTTATAACCCTTGCCCTGAGGGCTGTGGGGGGTGTCCTCCTCAAAAACATAGTTTCTATCTGGAAATCCAAAACACTGAATAAAATGGATATCAAAAGTTTTTGATTGGATGTGTTTGGAGAAAATGTGATTGAGAGAGGGGGGCTAGTTGCCCTCAAATCACCTTTTGACTATTAAAAAGGGCACTAGACCTTTATATTTCCTATCGAAATAGCCACTTTTCAAGTTTCTACGACAAAGATTTCAATAAAAACTTATATACACCCAGGGCATAACTTATAACCCTTGCTCTGAAGACTGTGGGGGGGGGGGGGGGTATCCTGCTCAAAGTTATAATTTCCTGAACTTTAACTGCGTGGAACAAAATGATTATCTCAAAAATTTGATTGGATGTGTTTGGGGAAATGGTGGGCGTGGAAGGGGTTTTAGTTGCCTTCCAATTACTTATGACTATTAAAAAGGACACAAGCCATTTCAATTTATAATCGAATGAGCCCTTTTCGAAGTTTCTTCGACAACGCGTTCTATAAAACTTCATATGCCCCCAGGGCATAACTTAAAACCCTTGGCCTGGGGGTTGTGGGGGAGTGTCCTCCTTAAAGACATATTTTCTATCTGGAACTCAACTACGCCGAACAAAATGGCTATCTCAAAATTTTGATTGGATGTGTTTGGGGGAATTTTGGGCGTGGGGGGGGGGGGGTTAGTTACCGTCCAATCACTTTCAACTATCAAAAATAGCACTATCCCTCTCAATTTCCAATTGAATGAGCCCCTCTTGAAGTTTTGACGACAACTCTATCATTAAAAACCTTATATGGTCCCTGGGCATAATTTACAACCTTTGCTGGGGACCTGGGGACTCTCGGGGGTTTGTCATGCCTAAAAACATAATTTCCAGAACTTTCAACTACGTTGAACAGAACGGCTATCTCTAAACTTTGCTTGAACATGTTTGGGGAAATGGTGGGCGTGAGAGGGGGGTTAGTTGCCATTTCAAAAAAATATGGCATATGGCCTTATATGCCCCCAGGGCATAACTTATACCCCTTGCCCTGAAGATTATGGGGAAAGCGTCCTGCTCAAAGGTATAATTTCCTGAACTTTAAACTTCGTGGAACAAAATGGCTATCAGGAAATTTTGATCGGATATGTTTGGGAAATGGTGGGCGTGGAAGGGATGTTTGTTGCCTTCCAATCACTTTCGACTATTAAAAAGGGCACTAGCCATTTCAATTTCCAATCGAATGAGTCATTGTTGAAGTTTCTACGACGACGCGTTCAGTAAAAGCCTTCTATGCCCCCAGGGCGTAACTTATACCCCTTGCCCTGAGGGCTGTGGGGGGGGGGTGTCCTCCTCAAAAACATAGTTTCTATCTGGAAATCCAAAACACTGAATAAAATGGCTATCTAAAATTTTTATTTCATGTGTTTGAGGAGAAGGTAAGTGAGAGAGGGGGGCTAGTTGCCCTCAAATCAATTTCGACTATTAAATAGGGGACTAGACCTTTAAATTTCAAATCGAATGAGCCCTTTTTCAATTTTCTACGACAAAGATTTAAATAAAAACTTATATACACCCAGGGCATAACTTATAACCCTTGCTCTGAGGACTCTGGGGGGGGGGGGGGGGTATCCTGCTCAAAGGTATAAGTTCCTGAACTTTAACTGTGTGGAAAATAATGACTATCTAAAAGTTTTGATCGGATGTGTTTGGGAAAATGGTGGGCGTGGGAGGGGTGTTAGTTGCCTTCCAATTACTGTTGACTATTAAAAAGGGCACTAGCCATTTCAATTTCTAATCGAATGAGCCATTTTTGAAGTTTCTACGACAACGCTTTCTATAAAACTTCATATACCCTCAGGCCATAACTTACAACCCTTGCCCTGGGGGTTGTGGGGGAGTGTCCTCCTTAAAGACATATTTTCTATCTGGAAATCAACTACGCCGAACAAAATGGCTATCTCAAAATTTTGATTGGATGTGTTTGGGGGAATGTTGGGCGTGGGGGGGGGGGGCCTAGTTGCCCTCCAATCACTTTCGACTATTAAAAGGGTACTAGCCCTTTGAATTTTCAATCGAATGAGCCTGTTTTTAAGTTTCTGCGACAACGCCTTCTATAAATATTATATGCCCCCAGGGCATAACTTAAAACCCTTGCCCTGAGGGTTTTGGGGGAGTGCCCTCCTCAAAAACATATTTTCTATCTGGAAATCAACTACGGTGAACAAAATGGTTATCTAAAAATTTTGATTTGATGTGTTTGGGGGAATGATGGGCGTGGGGGGAAGGCTAGTTGCCCTCCAATCACTTTCGACTATTAAATAGGGTACTAGCCCTTTGAATTTCCAATCAAGTGAGCCTGTTTTGAGTTTCTACGACAACGCCTTCTATAAAGACCTTATATGCCCCCAGGGCATAACTTAAAACCCTTGCCCTGAGGGTTGTGGGGGAGTGTCCTCCTCAAAAACATATTTTCTATCTGGAAATCAACTACGCCGGATAAAATAGCTATCTCAAGATTTTGATTGGATGTATTTGGGGTAATGATGGGCGTGGGGAGGGGGGTCTGGTTGCCCTCCAATTACTTTCTACTATTAGAAAGGGCATTAGCCACTCCCATTTCCAATCGAATGAGCCCCTTTCGAAGTTTCTACGACAACTTCCTCCTCAAAAACATGTTTTCTATTTGGAAATTAACCACGCTGAACAAAATAGTTATTTCACAATTTTAATTGGATGTAGTTGGGGAAATGAGGGGCTTGGTGGGGGCTAGTTGCCCTCCAATCACTTTTAACTATTAAAAATGGTACTAGCTCTTTGAATTTCCAATCGAATGAGCCTGTTTTGAAGTTACTACGACAACGCTTTCTATAAAAATCTTTATGCCCCCAAGGCATAGTTTAAAACCCTTGCCCTGAGGGTTGTGGGGGAGTGTCCTTCTAAAAAACATATTTTCTATCTGGAAATCAACTACGCTGAAAAAAATTGCTATCTCAAAATTTTGATTGGATGTGTTTGTTGAAACTACGGGCGTGGGGGGGGGGGGCTATTAGCCTTCCAATCACTTTCGACTATTAAAAACGGTACTAGCCCTTTGAATTTCCAATCAAATGAGGCTGTTTTGAAGTTTTTACGACAACGCCTTCTATAAAAACCTTATATGCCCCCAGGGCATAACTTAAAACCCTTGCCCTGAGGGTTTTGGGGGAGTGTTCTCCTCAAAAACATATTTTCTATCTGGAAATCAACTACGCTGAACAAAATGGCTATCTCAAAATTCTGATTGGGGATGTGTTTAGGGGAATGATGGGCGTTGGGGGGGGGGGGGGGGCTAGTTGCCCTCCAATCACTTTCGACAATTAAAAAGGGTACTGGCCCTTTAAATTTCCAATCGAATGAGCCTGTTTTGAAGTTTCTACGACAACGCCTTCTATAAGAACTTTATATGTCCCCAGGGCATAACTTAAAACCTTGCCCTGAGGGTTGTGGGGGAGTGTCCTCCTCAAAAACATATTTTCTATCTGGAAATCACCTACGCTGAACCAAATGGCTATCTCAAAATTGTGATTGGATGTGTTTGGGGGAATGATGGGCGGGGGGGGGGGGGGTGTTAGTTTCCCTCCAATCACTTTCGACTATTAAAAACGGTACTAACCCTTTGAATTTCCAATCAAATGAGCCTGTTTTGAAGTTTTTACGACTACGCCTTCTATAGAAACCTTATATGCCCCCAGGGCATAACTTAAAACCCTTGCCCTGAGGGGTTTGGGGGAGTGTCCTCCTCAAAAACATATTTTCTATCTGAAATCAACTACGCTGAACAAAATGGCTATCTCGAAATTCTGATTGGATGTGTTTGGGGGAATGATGGGCGTTGGGGGGGGGGGCTAGTTTTCCTCCAATCACTTTCGACTATTAAAAAGGGTACTAGCCCTTTAAATTTCCTATGGAATGAGCCTGTTTTGAAGTTTCTACGACAACGCCTTCTATAAGAACCTTATATGTCCCCAGGGCATAACTTAAAACTTTGCCCTGAGGGTTGTGGGGGAGTGTCCTCCTCAAAAGCATATTTTCTATCTGGAAATCACCTACGCTGAACAAAATGGCTATCTCAAGATTTTGATTGGATGTGTTTGGGAAAATAATGGGCGTGGGAGGGGGCTAGTTGCCCTCCAATCACTTTCGACTATTAAAAGGTTATTATCCCTCTGAATTCCAATTTAATATACCTTTTTTGAAGTTTCTGCGGCAATGCTTTTTATAACTACCTTTTTGCCTCCAGGGCATGGCTTAAAATCACTGCTCTGAGGGTTGTGGGGGATTATCCTCTCCAAAAACCTATTTTGTATCTAGAAATAAAATACGTTGAACAAAATGGCTGTCATATAATTTTGATTGGATGTGTTTGGGGGAATGATTGGCGTGGGGGGGGGCTAGTTGCCCTCCTATCACTGTCGTCTATTAAAAGCACTAGGCACTCCAATTTCCAATCGAATGAGCCCTTTTCGAAGTTTCTATGACAGCTTCTTCGATACGAATTGCCCGGGTGGAGAAAAAACACATTATACCCACATCGTTCTTTATTTAAGCAGCGTTTGCGCGCTGCCTATGAAAGGTCCCAATAAAATAGGTTTCGCAGTAATTCTCTGCTTCCCCAGTACTTTTCTTGAGAAAACTGGTTCATCATCTCGAATAACATGGACTTACACCCTTTTGGCGTAAAGCTTTTTCACAAATATAGACTTAGGCTCTTTTGCAAACTTTTTATCTCCGTCAAAATTAAAGGTATACCCATTTTGAAAAAGTAGACTGGGTAAAAAGTAGACACGGAAGTGACAGTTTGTAACTCCTCGGAGCCATGATTAATGTCCGTGCCCCATTATTGTCACACTTGTCGATACAACTAAAATTACGCACGACTACAGCGCCAATTACGTTCGCCTTTCGTAGTTTTTCGAGTTGAACATTGTTCAACTTTCATACATAAATTTCTTGACTGACCAATCAGAGTCAAGGTTTTAAAACTTATTAGTTTTAATTTTTAAAACTAATAAAAGTTGAAAACTTAGAACAGCGGTTTTTCCATCTGAGGGAGGAATCTGACATAAGTCAAAAAGACTTGGTATTAATAGAGAACAGTTGGACACAAATTACTGTTGGTGCAAACTCTTTAAACTATTCCTTGCAATTTTAATTTTTTCCTTTTAAATACAAATGTGATGCTAAAATCAAGAAAATTGCCTTGCCATTCATGGTATTTGGCTTTCTTTTCTTTTTGGCTTTCTTTGATAGATTTGACCGGCATGGTCATAAATCGTAAATTGTTAAAAATTTTAAAATTAGGCAGCTCTGCTTTCTTGGGGTTTGCGAAATAAAGAAGAACTAACATAAATAATATTGTTAATGTAAATAAATTTTACTATGAATTTTAATCCAATTTCTGCCGCTGTATTTGGAAGAGCCCCAGTAAACTACAAAACTCTTCCGATAATTGAAGAGTATCAGATTGGACCCAATGTTTTAGGCTTTGGGATAAGTGGAAAAGTGGTTGAATGTTTCTCCAGGGCTACTGGTCATAAAAGAGCACTTAAAGTAAGATTGAAACTCTTTTCGTAAATTTGGCTTAAATAATAGTTGTGCTGCATCAGTAAATTTCGGGGGTAAGGTTTATATTAACAGACTGTTCAGGTAGCCAAGAAATAAACTTACCTCTATAGTCAGAATTACATAGGCTACCTAATCCAAATTTAACATGCATTTGCATCAGAAATGAACTTTGGTAAAATTCTACTTTTGTTACTTTTGGCTATCTTGGAAAGGGGTTGGGTTAGGAAAACAAAACTTTCAGGGATGGATCTACATGCTAAGGTATGTTCCAGGAAGGTACTTTGAAGTACCTACCTCCACTCCCCCCCCTCTAGGCCCTATATAATGGTAAACTACTGAATATTATAAAAAAATTCTAATTCAGCTACTTTTGGCTAGGCCTATCTAGGAATGGGGTTAGGTTAGGAAAATGAAGCTTTCAAGGGTGGGTCTACAGGCTAAAGTGTGGGTCAATATTTACCAAATCATATTATTGAGTTTCAAATAAAGTGAGTATACCATTCGATGCCTTTTTTTATGCTGATTACAGATATAACAATCATCATTTTTATCGGATATGAATTTTAGCCCCCCCCCCCATATATATGCCAATTCAGGGTATATATTTCTAGGGGGATGGGGGCAAATTTTATTTCTGATGTAAATGGGAGGTAAGTTTAAACTCAGGTTAAATATTTGGACATTAGGGGGATAGGGTGGGTAAGTTTGAGTTTCAGATAGAAGCAATTATTATATTTATAAAAAGCATAAAAAAAACATCAAGTGGTATGTTCACTTTATTTCCAAGTCAATAATATAAACTGCCAAAAATCTACCAATTTGCCTACATGACAAGTCATTCAAATTTTGACATAACAACATTTTAAATTAATTTCAAGTTACCAGTTTCTTTTTCTCTGGCTTTAGTTCTGACAATACAATTTGTGTTATTTGAAAAGAATTTTAAGCCATATCAATGCTTTGTTTTCAAAATTTAGGAAATGTTTTTGCATATATAAATTAGGATTGAGCAAAGTTGTGAAGCTGAAAACAATTTTGTTGTGCTTCATTTAAGCAGAAGATCTATTTTGCAAAGTTTCACTTTTATAACACACAGATTTTTGAAGGTCAGGACCCTCTAGAGAGAGAAGGAGTTGATGTAGTTATTTCAAAATATCTTCCCAGGGCATAAGTTAGCCTGTAGACCCATCCCTTAAAGTTTCATTTTTCTAACCTAACCCCTTTCCAAGATGGCCAAAAGTAGCTAAAGTTGAATTTTACCATTCAAACTTAGCCTACCTCTATAGGCTAGTCAGAATTGCATCCCAAATTCAAATTTAACATTCATTTGCATCAGAAATGAACTTTACCTCCCTCTCTAATGTGCAAATATTTACCCTGAATTGGTACATATAGGGGTGGGGGTACAGTTCATTTCTAATGCAAATGCATGTTAAATTTGGATTCAGGATGTAATTCTGACTATACAGGTAAGTTTATTCCTTAGCTCCCTGAATAGTCTGTTTATATAAACCTTATCCAAATTTTGATTTTTTCTTTCTCAGTAAAATTCTACTTTAGGCTATTTTGGAAAGTGGTTAGGTTAGGAAAATGAAACATTTGGGGATGGGTCTACAGGCTAAAGTATGGGTAAATTTTTTGTTATTCATATTATTGACTTATGAATAAAGTAAACATACCACTTGATGCTATTTTTTATGCTCTTTCCAAAAATAATAATTATTTTTTTTCAAAAATGAATTTTACCCCCACCCCTTTGTATACCAATTCAGGGTATATATTTGCACATTAGGGGGTTGGGGGTAAATTTTATTTCTTATGTAAATGAGAGCTAATGTGCAAATATATACCTTGAATTGGTATATATATAGGGGATGGAGGTAAAATTCATTTCCAACTTAAATGACTATTATATTTGGAAAGAGCATAAAAAAAGGCATCAAGTGGTGTGTTTACTTTATTCATAAGTCAATAATATGAACAATGAAAAATTTACCAAAGTGTGTATTTTGAAGTACCTACCTCCAGGGGCATCCTGAGGCTCATTTTATTGGGGGGGGGGGTGTTATCTTTGTAAATTTTACCAAATTGCTAATTGATTTAGGCCAAATTTTCTGCAGAAATCAAGAATTTTGCTAAATTTTGGCTGATTTTGCAAAATTTCAGCTGAAATTTTCAGCTTTGGCAGCATTTTAACCAAATACCCAAAAAATTAATGGTGGTGTCACTACCCTCCCCCCCTTTGGGACGCCCCTGCCTACTTCCACTTTTCCCTCTAGAGGGTCCTGAAATTTGCTTACATGACAGGTATATAGCCTACTTATTGAAATTTTGACAAAACTACATTTTACCATAATTTTGAGTTATCAGCTTCTTTTTCACTGGTTTTAGTGTTGAAAATGTGACTTCTGTTATTTGAGTAGAATTTTAAGCCATATCAATCTTTTTTTTTAATATAGGAAATGTATTAGCATATCTTTAAAACCTTATAAATTAGGATTGAGCAAAGTTATGAAGCTGAAAACAATTGTGCTGTACTTCATTTAAGCCGAAGATCTATTTTGCAAGGTTTCACTTTTGTAACACACAGATGTTTAAAGTTCATCAAAGGTCCGGACCCTCTAGAAGGAGAAGGAGTATGGTAGGTACTTCAAAATACCTTTCTGGGGCATACTTTAGCCTGTAGACCCATCCCTGAAAGTTTCATTTTCCTAACCTAACCTCTTTCCAAGATGGCCAGAATAGCTAAAGTAGATTTTTACCTTTTTTCTATTTATTAGCTAGGTAGGGACTGAAGACACCATCAAATGCATCTTTTTATGTTCTTCTAATTACACAAGCCTAAGCATATGCTACTTGCTTCCTTCACAAATTTTGTTTTGAGACCTTAAAGTGAAACGTTTTTGCTTAATAAAAAAAAAGTCCAAGCTTTAGGCTATTGGTAAATTTAAAGTGATTTGTCGTATTTAAAGGAAATGTACTAACAAAATGAAGAGCATCATTAGATTTCTTATTAGCCTAGTCTAAATTATCTCCAAATATTATGGTCACTTTTCTGATAATAAAACCCTCACCTCCTGTGATTGGTTCATTGTCAGAAAATTGACCATGATATTTGGAAAGAGCATAAAATAAGGAATTTTAATGGTGAGGCTACTTGTTTCTCCTAGCATGTTTCCCTTAGATATGGTCAACTACTTCAAATTTACCCTAGCCTATGTTTTTCAGCAGTTTGACTTTTTTCTTCTTTATTATTTTGCACCAAATATTATTCAATCTGGGCAAAGAAAATATTTACACTGCTCTAAAAAATAGTATAAATATTTTGTAGTAGGCTATGTATTCATCCATAATTGTATATGAAGCAATGCACTTTTATTATTGATATAAGTAAGTGTTGAAACTCTCAGAAATAGGTCTACAGCCCAAGGAAAGTATTAGTAAGGACTAAGGAAAGTGTTCTAACCCTTATGACAGTAATAAATCCTGAATCATGAAGTTTTAGAGAGCTTACAGAAAAATTGTCTTCAGTTTAAAAGAAAACATCATAATGTGGTTTAAAATCTACTCAAGTTGTTTCAACATTGTTTATGGAAGCTAGAGTCTAAAAAGCAAAATCAAATTAAAATTGAGCTAAAATATAAGTTAAAACAGAACTTGTCTTAAAAACAGAACCCCTAAGTTAAAACAGAACCTGTCTTTTATGCAATATTCTAAACCTTAGAAGTAGAGAAGGAGTTGTGATAGGAACTTGGAAATATAGAAAAAAAAAGAAATATACCAATAGATTTTCAATTTCATTTTCTTCCCAAATGTAATATTAACTGCCATTACAATTGCTCTCCAGCCAGCCCCTTCTTGAAACAAGATTTATACAAAATTTTGCTATTTTATTTTCAAATTGGCTTAGTTAGAATCACTAACTAACTGTTGATGAGAAATAAGCACAAAAGATAATGGCAAACCCACTAAAAAATAACAAATTTTTGCATAAAGTTTAGGGCTATATCTATTGCTATTTGAGAGGCCTAGGGTGTCTATTTGTTTATTGTCATCAAAAACAGTAAGCATATAAGGCTGATAGATAGCCCTAATGGCTGGTAAGCACAGTACACATAATTGCAATAACAGTAATGAGTATAGGCTACTGGTTCTCCCAAAAAGAAGCCCACATTTGAATCTACTTTAAATTGAATTTATTTATTTAAAAAAAGCAAACAAAACACATCACTCCTCAGAAAGTATTGCAATTACACATGAAATACAATATTGGGCATATGCCCCCACCCTCTCTTGCTACCTTACATGTACTTATTCTGTTTATGAAATTATGTGCCTGAGAAAATTTGCTTGATTTTTCATATATAATTTTGAATACCACACTGCTTTTCCATGACAATAAATAAAAGTTCAAATTGGGATAAAATATGGAAACCCTATGTGATAACCAATCATATGGTTTTCATATAATGAAAGTGTGCCTAATGAGCCTAAGGGATTGGTTTGCTGTGGCTGCTTGGGCTCATTTGAGGCTGTTAAATTTTGGCTCATTATCAATTATAATTTCAAGGCCCTTTTCTTTAAATACTGTTTTAAGTAGATCACCTCTAATTACCTTAAATTACCTCAAATCACAATTGCCAGCAAGATAAGGTGGTGATGACCTCATGTAGATTACTTGCTGGTGTTGGTGTGACAACTACAGATGACATTTGAGTTGCAATTGAGCTTCCAGACAACATTGGTCCAGTCTTTATTGACCACTTTAAATGGGTATAGTACCTGCCTGGACTGGCTTTTTTGTCAACCCCTTCCACAATGGCACTGCTATAACACTAAAAAAGTTTTGCTGCTCTCTTCTTCAAGACCAGGGAAGATGTTTTTTTGCTGTGGCTTGAATGCAGTTCAGGAAAGGGAGGATAAATACTTATTTCACTAGCCTAGAGTTCAGCAGCTTCCCAGTTGTTATTACATCACACATCTGTTGTTAATATGTCAGGGTGGGCAGCTTCAAAGTTTGTAGGCATTATTCATACACTAGTGCAGTAAGTGTGGTAAGGGCTGTTGTGCTGAAGGTGCAAAATTTATCCATTATGGGTTATTCAACTGCTGGGCCCAAGTGGTGGACAATGTGAGTATTCTGTCTAAATCTTGTTGTAGGTGGAAAGTCCCTGCTTCAGTCTAAACAGTAACAAACAGTTTATAATTGTCAGCAAATAGAGTTAAGTGGGTTGTTATTTGCTCTGAGACCTTCAAGCTAAAAAAAAAAAAGCCTGAAACCATAGCACAAGATTCTCCATCAACTGAATTTAATATGCTCTGAATATAAGATTCAGGAATAAGTGCTTTACTTTGTCAAATGTTTTTGCCTGTTGAGGCAGGAGAATGTCCACCAGTTTCACAGTTTCCAAAAATTTAGTTATCATGACATTATAATCCCATTATAATAATATCATTATTTATTTTAATGATGATATCATCATATCATTATAAATCCTGATACATAAGGTTTTAAGCAGATGAAATTCTAATGTAGCTTAAAATCTTGTCCAGATAAATGGAATATTAAAAAAAAAAAAAAGAAAAAAAAAGTCAGGGACAGATCTAGACCTGCCAGCACCTGGGGTAACGTTGGCATTCTGTTCTCCCCCCCCCAATCTAAAAACCTATCATAGACATCAAATTATGATTATTCTACTTCTTTAAAGAATATGCTTATTTTTTTATTTATTTTATGATTACAAATATTTTTTTTTGTAATTCCTAATATTTCCAATAAGGCTTAAAAAAACTCTAAGATTCCACATAACAACATTTTATTGGTGAATCAGTAAATATACAATTTATATTATCTACAATCAATCTTATCCTGTCTTGTGCTTTTTTCAAAGCAAATGTCTCTGTAATGTCTTCAAATGAAAGCTTAAAAGCCATATCATATTCAATGTGGATTATACTCAAATTTTTCAAGGGCTGCATGGCTATCCTGTTTCTATGATTGGTTTTAATTAACTTTAATTTGCTGAAGCATCTTTCATTAGAAGCAACTGATACCAGCATAGTTAAATATATCCTCAAGGTAATTGTTGCTTTCACAAAGTCCTCTTGGGGTAAAGTTAGTTTATGGTTGTAAAGTGAGGTTATAGTAGATACCTTATTAATCCCTTTATAGGGGTATAATTATGGTCCTAAAGTAAGTAAACTTTGGTAGCATGCCTTAGACCAATTACTTTGGGGTGTACCAACTGGTGTTAATCATGAAGCTTAAACAAGATTATAGAGAGGCTGGCTGTAACATAGTACTTTTATTTATCCAACACACAACAATACAGGGTCTGACAATATATAAACCACTGGGACTAGTTGTCCCAAGTAGTTAACAATTATAAGAATACTATGATACGATATAATATAATAGGAAACTTAAATACTTACAATATTTGAACATATAATCCAAAGTATTTGTTAGGTAGCAAATGGGCAGAGGTTTGCCTGGCAAATGGATTAAAGCAAGCTCAGTTTAAAAAATCTTAGTACATATATAAAATATCAACCACATTTTTCTGGCCCATTGACATACTTAGCCAGGAAAATGGTTATTGAACAAGTTCCTTTCAAGCTCACACATTCCAGGATGTGTACTTTTATCTTAATAAAAAGTGGTAATTCAAAACTTGGTATTCTGTATTTTGTGTCTTAATATTAAAGCTCTAAAAAGTAAGCATTCTTTTGATCATGATAGTATAAAATGGGCATCCCACAAAGCAATCCTTCTTCTTGCTACTCTTTTTACCACTATTCTTCCTTCTGGAGTTCTTCCAACTAGCTTTTCTTGTGCTACCACTTTACCCCTTTCAAAAAAAAAGGAGGGAATACAAATTGATGTTCTGATTACAGGCTGATTACCGTTTTGTGCCAGATTAGCAAAGTTTTTGAGTTAGTTTTATTAAAGTATCTGGAGTCTTGTAACCAAGGCCTGAATCAAATTGGGTTCTGTAAGGGGCTAAGCATGGATGTTGCTCATACCCTCTTTTCAAGAAATAATATCCTTTTGCAAGCAATGGGATAGAGTTTATACACTTGCGTTAGATTTTGCAGTGGTGTATGATTCAATTACCATTCTTGGGCTATGACTGCGCTTCTGAAGAATAATGTCCCACTACCAGTAGTTTTGGTTTTGAAAAGTGGTATGGCTCCTCTCATATTTGTATTAAGTGGAAGAATCACTTTAGTGATTATAATGTTAAGTTATGTAGGGGGCTGAGGCAAGGAAGCATTATTTCTCCTTGGATTTTCGATATTACTGTTTTGGGGCTATTGATCAAATTCAGTTGACTTTTATTTATGGTAAAGGTTATGTTCTGTTGTGGATTGCTTATGCAGATGATTTACTCCTTTTGAGTCAATCACTTCAGTCACTTCAACAAATGTAGAATTTTTAGCAAAGACTGTGTTTGCATATAGAGGACAAAAGATTATGTGTTGTTTATAACAATGGTTAAAAACAAGTTCAACCAAATGTTTTGTAGTACATAAATTATGGGAGTTAAACTTTTTTTTTCAAACTCTATTTTTTCCTCATCTGAGTATATTTAAAAACAATTTGTCCAATAAATAATTTTCATAATGCTCTTAAAATAAGTATATTAAACATAATTCCTACAATATCCAACCATAGACATGATAATCTTTAGCTTTTTATACCACTGAATAGTGCTTGAACTGGGAAATTTGAATTATTGTTCACTCCTTCAGTAAGCATATAAATATAGTCCTTACTATGAAATTGTTAGCAAACACAAATCAATGCAAACAAATTGCAACTTTGAACACAATGTGAAAGTTCAGAAAAGACCAGTTTGTAGCCTAAAATATTAATATTTCCTAAGAACTCTACAGGTTTTTCAGAAAGAAAAGAGAAAAAAAATGATATACATCTTTCTAGTTATTTAAAAAAAACGGGCACACATAAACCACACAATTCACAGAAATATTTAAGTTGAAACTTAATACTATAGTTGCTTCAATACTGGAAGCACTATATTAGTATTGAAGTTGGCAAAGGAAAAATAAATAAAATATGACTAAACATAACAGTTCCCAAATACAAATGCTTTACAATACCACACCCACATATTCCTTTGGGCCTTCAAAGCTCAGAATAGAGTTTTCCACTGGTGTTGTCATGAAATTCTTGCCACCTTTTGAAGGTATGCAGATTAGACCACCTCCTCCTGTCTAGATTAAATAAAAAAACGAGTTTTTAAACTGAAAGTAAGAATCAACATTAAAACTTAAAACGAACAGAAATTGTTACATATATGAGGGGGTTTCCCTCTAGTCAATACCTTGCTCTTTACACTAAAGTTTGAATTTTGTTACAATTCTTTAAGAATGACCCCTGAATCATAAAGGCCATTTAATTAGAATAAATAGCTCTTTTGAAAGTACAAAAAAAAAAACTTTAGTGTAAAAATCAAGGTATTGACTAGGGGCCAAACCCCCCTCATATATGTAATATTTTTTGTTCGTTTTAAGCTTTAATGTTCTTCCTTACTTTCAGTTGAAAAAACTTGTTTTTCTAATTAATTTCTGATTGTTTTTTTTAAATAATGCTGGGAAATCTGGCGTCGGCTTCATAGAAAATTCCCTTTCCCCATGAAAAATTCCTCCATGGAAATAAGTCAAAGTTCAAATAGGGATAAAATCCTTTTTAATAGACAGTGATTTTCACAAACAGTGATAAAATTTAAAAAAAAAACTAGATATTTCGGTCACATATGCAGTGACCGTCATCAGTAGTAAAACTAAACTAAAACAATTAAAAAAAAAATTTGTTCCAAGAATATAGCTTTAAATCATAACACAGGTGAATTTGGTTTGAACTCTATCTAAGATAATTCATTAAATCTGATAGAGCTAAGTTCAATTCGCCCAATGTAGTTAACCTCTGTCCAAGTTTTAGTTTATTCAACACTAATGAACCAGATCCAAAAACGTCAAAGAGAATAGCTTCTATTTTTGCTTTGAAAAGAATTAGATTATTAAACAGTATGTAGTTTTATTTTATTTCGTATATAAACTATTGTTTTTAATTGTTTAAGTTTAGTTTTACTACTGATGACGGTCACTGCACATGTGACAGAAATATTAAGTGTTTGTGTGAAATTTTATCACTGTTTGAACTTTTATTTATCGTCATGGAAAGGCAGTGTGGTCTCTGAAATTATCTCCTCCATGAAAAGTTTCTCCCATGTAACCCCTCCCACCCCCCTGACCCTATCCCCCACTAGAAAAAATCCCCCCTGAGAACGTCTGTATACTTCCCAATAACCAATACTATATGTAAACAATAAGCAAAGTTCATAACTTGCATCCCTTCCCCTGGTTGATCAGGTGACTATGGTGAAAAAATGAGTGTTGGAGGTTGCCTAGTTGCCCTCCAATCTTTTTGGCTTCTTAAAAAGGGCACTACAACTTTTAATTTTAGTTTGAATGAGCCCTCTCGCGATATTCTAGGACCACTGGGTGGGTATGATCTCCCCCGGAAAAAAAAACAACAAATAAACATGCATCTGTGATCTTTCGTCTGGCAAAAAATACAAAATTCTACATTTTTGCACACAGGAGCTTGAAACCTATACGGTATGGTTCTCTGATACGGTGAATCTGATAGTGATAATTTCATTAAGTCTTTTAGGGGGGGGGGCGGTTGTTTCCTTCTTTTTTGAAAATATGGCAAGTTTTCTCAGGCTTGTAACTGTTGATGGGTAAGACTAAACTTGATGAAACTTATATATTTAAAATCAACATAAAAATCCAAATCTTTTGTTGTATCTATTGGTATCAAAATTCCGTTTTTTAGAGTTTTGGGGTACTATTGAGCCGGGTTGCTCCTTACTTACAGTTTGTTACCACAAACTGTTTAACACTTTGAAGAAGTCTGTAACGAATGCACATCCTCCACATGTTCATGCCTTGGTGCTGCTGAATATACTTAAATACATTAGAAAACCAATTAAAAAATTATTTTTGCCAGATGATTGGCAGTAAGCACTGGCGCTCTTTCTGTTCTTTTTTCTGAAGTCAGTTTGATGAAGTCGATTGTAAAACCTAAATAAGCCCAATATCAACAAAAACAATTCCTGGTTGCTCTGGGAACGTGATCCTGGAAACAATTGATCGTAAAATGCATCAATCGTAATAAAACTTAAATGGATATAATTGGATATACTTAAATAAAGTCAAAAATTTTTCTTGATAATTTGATTAAGAATCGTCCAGGAATTCGCAAAAACTTGATATTTCGAAGAGGTTAGGAACCTGAACTCCTCTGCGTATGTCCCTGTCCTGTACTAAAATTCACTTATTGAAACAAGCACACACATAGACATATAACAGAAGATTCGATACATGTATTTACCAGACGAATTTTAAATCTTAATTATAGACGTTTACATATAGACGTTTCTAAGGGAGGGGAGCTTCCCTGGTCATCCCATCTGTTATCTACGTAATAGAAGCCATCTTGCTCCATAATAGAAGCCATGCCTTTGGCATGTTCCAGAGCTGGTCTAGGATTCAAATTTTATTTGATCAGACTAAAACGTGCCTTACAAGCTGGCACCCCCTATGAACTGGCCCCCAGAGCTTGCTGCCCCCTTTGTTCCCCCCCCCCCCTAGACCTGTCCTTTCAACAAGTGTACATATCTGATGCAATTTTGTCTTACCTTGAATTAGCTTTGAAATTTTTACCCTTGTTTATTTTGCTTGAACCAAGCAAAATGCAAAGCTTATTTGCAGGTTCAAATCAAATCTTGTTGTAAATGCTTGAGTCAAGCAAAATTCGCAACTTTGCCAAAATTAAAATGGATACATGGAAGAGCAGCATGCTTTTGTTTTGTGTTTTAGTGTCAGGGGTTGTGTTGTTGGGGCTCTTTGTCTCTCACCTAAATTAGCTTAGTTTCAGCTGTGAGATTGGAATTATTATACATTTATTGAAAGAAATATACCTTCATTCATTTCTGTATACAATGGGTTAGAACAATCCTCAAACAACAGAACAATTAACCTGATCACTAATTCGAGTTTATATCTTAATTTTTAAACTGTGCAGTACATATGAGAATAATATAAAAACTGAATTTGTCTCTTTATATTATGCTTAATTTTCTGTTTAACCCCTAATTTTAGCAGTGTTTCTGCCGTCCTAACAAAAATTTTTTGCTAGTTTACTAAAGAATTTTTCATGACACATCTTCTAAGCAATTTTCGAACCCTTCAAAATAGAGATAGGAGCCTGAAAACACAGTATAAACAGTTACGTTAAGACAGTATGTTCAAACTAAACAGTTAAAAAAAAAAAAATCAAAAATAACTTTTTAGATGAATACTCTGAGAAATATCTACCAAATATTCCTGAAACCCTTGAAGCATCAACATTCAGCAGCCATAGTTCACAAGCGTCGTAGCTATGGTCTCTGGATGGGTTGCAAATCAGAGGAGACAGCACTACTCTTCCCCCCTAGATTTCAAAAATAAATTTTTGATATTTTAATTGACAAAAACAATCAAAAAAGTAAAGTTGCCCCCCCCCCTTTTCCTAGATTTAAATAAAAATCTCCCCTTGCCCATTCCCCCCTGTATTTTTATCAGAGTATAATTCATGCTCTGGATTCATTCCTGAAGGTTTTATTCTCAAACTCCTAATCCTTATTTCACTCCAAGCTTAGTTTAAGGTGATTTTAAACTAAACTCAACTATTTTCCAAGATAGAAGAAGCAAACCCTATAGAATTTTTATAGAATTTTACCAAATTTTGTAAGCTAAGGGATGTTTTCATCAATTTGCTTGAAGAAAGATTAACAAACGACTCAATGTGCCTTTTAATGTTGCTTCTAAATATACTAGTTGTTGCTGTTATGATGGTAACTGGCTCTTCCCAGTTGTTGGAATGGGATCTGGCTTCTACTAGTGGTTGTAATGACTCATTGCTGCCATGACCTTTTAACTTTGGTCCCATGGTCTCAAACTTGGCCAATAAATCCACTCCTCAGAAGCTAACAAGGGCCCACTAGGATAGTTACACTGAGGCAAATATCCTGCTGAGTCTTGAAAGAGGAAAGCTAGGCTATCTCTGGATTATATTTATTGGCTTGAGGAATACAAAATGGCTTTTCTAAAGATTTACAGACAAACATCAACAATTAATCAAGAATTAAGCTTAAAATCAAATCAATCTTGTTCGTCCACAGATACTGGTTACAAATAAAATTAAAAAGAGCAAAAGCTCAAGGCCATTTTTTCTGAAATTTGGGGCTTATATACTGTAGTCCCCAACTGCAATTTTTGGCTCTTGATTTAATATTTCATCCCACATCCCATATGCTATCAGGGAAGTGGTTATTTCAAAGTACTCTGGGTTTGCTATATTCTTCTTATCTAACCAACTATCTGTTCCATAACTGTGCAGTTTTTTATTTTGTGTATATCAATTCTTATTTGACTTTTTATTGTATTATTTAATATAATTGAATCTATTAATTTACAATCACAGATTTCATTTTGACCCCCCACCCCGCCCAAAAGGAGTTTCATAGTGTATGGTGACCAGGGGTGGATCCAATGCAAGATCTTGGGGGGGGGGGGCAATGTGACAAGGGCACCAATAATTGACGAATTTATTTGCCAAAAAGAGTGAAAAAAAGGGAATGAGGGTGCCAGAAAAATCTTGGGGTGGATTTCCTCCCCCACTGGATCTGCCAGTGATGGTGACACATGGTTCTTTTTGTTTTTTTTTGTCGTTTTTTTTCTAGTAGAGCCAGTTGAATATTCAATTTTAGCCCTCTTCCTTTTTCTCCATCAAAATGAAGCATTATACTATTTTATTTAGTGTTGTAACAAGAAGATTTTGTTATAAGACAGAGGTCAGATAGAAAAAAAGAGATATGTCATTTCATTCACCATTCAATACTCTTTCCAGTATAATAAGGTAAATTCCCAGATGATGGACCTTTTTGTGTCTTGGAAAGAAGTTGATTTAGGAAGTTCACACTTTCATGAATGAATTCAGAGCCTAAATTATGCCTTGGGAAGGTATTTTCAAGGTCTATTTTTATTCATTTACTATATCTACAGCTTAGATAATTCCATAGAAGACAGGATATGGGCTAAAAAAAAGTTTTCCATAGTTTTTGTTTGAGTCTACTTTTCTTTGATACTATGTTTTGAAAACACTATTTTAATGATTTGAGAATGAGTTTTCTTCAATCTCAAGAAAAATTTGCCTTGATTTTTCATAACCTTATTAATCAGGATTTAGGAAAGCTACAAGACTGAAAGTACTTTCGAGTCTTACCATGGCAGAGGGGTGAAGAAACTGATATCAATATTTGTTTTGACGGTCATAAAATTTGATGTCCAAATTATCGACATCAATATCTGTTATCTTTATGCATCTTGTGATTATTCGTTTTAATTTCTGGTCGCCTTCAAACCAAGTTGCCCTCCAATCTCTTTTGACTCTCAAAAACTGAACTAGAACTTTTAATTTCCGATAAAATTAGCCCTCTGAAGTTTTTACGAGCATCCCTTCGATAAGAGCCATATATTCCCCACGGCATAACTTATAACGCCTGCCTTCGAACCCTGGGGGGCTGTGTCGACCCCGGAGTTTTTGTTATATGGTAACGGTAGTATGTATTTCGCTATTTCGGTAGGATGTATTATGTGGGATAGGGTAGGATAACAAAAGGAGTAGGCCTAAATTTCAATGGTACATAATTTCATCAAAAATAACCTGAATCAACCAAATCACTACCAGGACACTACTACTCCCCACCCTGCCTCAGCACCGACAATAAGGACGTAGACTGAAAATATACATGGGGAACTAAGAAGAATTAGACAACAAGTCCCAAAAAACTCATTTAGTTTTGATCTAAAGGCTCAATGGCTTAAAAAATTAGACATTTTTTTCTGAATGAGACTAAGGCCATGGAAACGTACTCCTTTTGGTATCTTAGCCCCGTCCCATCACAAAGATCTACAACCTCTCCTTAATAATTCCCGGTATTATTTGAAAAACCATTGGAAATTGAATAAAATAAACAAGTTTTTTTCAATTAAAAGTAAGAAGCAGATTTGAAACTGAAAACAAAAGGCAATTATTCCTTATATGAGAGGGCCTGCCTCCTCCTCAATACAGTACTTTCTATGGACATTTACCTTTGAAAGGTTCACTGTTATGCAAAGGTTATAATTTTTTGCTTCATCAATTGAGTAATAAAATTTTTAATATAGTACAAGGTGGAGATTGTAATCAAGTGGGCTCATTTGTCAAGGTGGTGGATCTTCAAAAAAGTAGTTGTCATAGTAGCCATCTTTCCAGTTTGGAAATAGTAATATGAAACTTGCCCAAGTTGGAACAACATTAACAGGTGTAAAATCAGCTTCTAAGATATCCTCCTGAGACCTGACCATAGAAATACTTTTCTGATTTCGTTCATTTCTTTGTAGTCGACTTAAAAAAAATCATTTTGACCATTGATCAACTAAAAAAAGTTGACCCCCCATCTCTCCCTCTGGAGGATGTCCACAGGTGTGGACATTGGGTCCCTGTCGAGATAAAAGTGTTGTAAAAATGTGTTTTGTCTATTAAAAAAGATTTGTCAAAACGTTGAAAACAAAACATTACTCTTCATGAAATTTCTTGAAGCAGTTGCTGTCTCGTGTCAAGCAGAGAATGATTTTACAGTGCAAGCACATCTATCTTGAACTTTTGCAGCATCTTGTCCTTCTGCACCGGGCTGCGTTTGCCAAGTCACAAAATTCCGGTAGATGCAGTGCAGCTATGGCATGTGGTGGAGAGATTGGTATCTTTTTCACGCTCAAAACACGGTGCTGAGTTTCATTCTAGAGATCTTCGTCGCTGTTTTCTTGACCTCGTGACTCCGAGCTTCCAGAATTGAGCAGACACTCGGTCACGTTGAAACGAAGTTCAAAGAGCTGTTTGAGGTCACCAGAAACTTCTGGGCCATGGCCCTTCAGCTCATGAAATGCATTGGCAAGTGCAGCATCCACAAAATGATGAAACAGATGCACAGTCCATTTTTTAGTACGTGTCTCAAACCCATAATAGCTAACCATGCAGCCCAAAAGTCGACCCCACCTATGTAGGTGTTGTAGTCAGCGATTACTCGTGGACATTTGACCTACACGTAAGACCCCTGGCGCTTGTCATACCGTTTGACCTCTTCTCCTCTTCTATGCCTTTGCAGTTTGAAGACAGAAGAACCACTTTGTTATCATGCCACTGGGTCATGGCTACTTCTATATCTGAGCGCACAGACATGGCAGAGGTTCCTCTGTCGTTTCTTTTCATTTCTGTTTTGGTAAAAAGCGTTGGGCCGTTGGCGCCCAAACGGTTCTTCATGATAGTTCTGGGTCGCATTTATTTTTCTTTCAGCCAGCATTTCGAGGAGCTTAAGAAATGAGAAGAATCGGTTAAAATGAAGCATTTACCTTCTCGTAGGGTCTTAGACAAGCGCAGCACGATCCTAGATGACAAGTGATGTGCTACCATCTCGTCCCTCAGGGTGATGGCTCCCTGGTTGATTTGGAAGTCAAGTATCAGCCCCGAGGAGCTGGCAAGGGCAAAATTCTTTAATCCAACTGGATTGGGCTTGTTAGGGACATATTGCTCGAGAGTCGATATGCCCTGGAAGGGTATCATCTGTTCGTCAATTGAACAGTTCCTGTCGCGTGGCAACTGGAGACAGGTATTCCTGAAGTTGTCAAGGATCGGCTGCACCTTCCAAAGTCTATTTTTGGTTTTTTCTTCGTCTGAGATTTCTGAATCAACAACGAACTTCAGGTTCGACCAGATTGTGAAGAATCTGTATCGACTCATCTTTTGCGATATAACTTCCGCCCTAAACTTCCGAGACTAGTACATGCGGATCCGAGGAAACTTGAGGTTCCCCATCAGGATGACAATGCCAACAAAATTTTCAGCTCGTCTGGAGTTACATTCAAGCTTTTATGGCGGGCCAACTGATAGTTGTAGTTCATGCAAAAAGCTGTTCGTTCGAAGAAGGTCTCCGGGTAATATCATAGGTAGCGCAATCGCGCTGCCTAAGTAAAGAATGATGTTGACACAATGTATTATTTATTTTTTTGTTATTTTTTTTTTCCATACCAGGGCACTTCGTATCGAAAGAGCTGTTGAAGAAACTTAAAAAATGGTTTATTCCATTGGGTATTTGAGTGTCTAGTGCCCTTTTTAATAGTCGACACGGATTGAAGGGCAACTAGCCCCCCCACGCCCATCATTCCCCCAAAACACATCCAATCAAAATTTTGAGATAACCATTTTGTTCAGCATAGTTGATTTCCAGATAGATAATATGTTTTTGAGGAGGAAACTCCCCCACAACCCTCAGGGCAAGGGTTTTAAGTTATGCCCTTAGACTTACTTAGACTTAGGTCCTCCTACGCCTGGGGGCGCATAAGGCAGCAACAGTGGTTTGCCACGACGACCTGTCCTGAGCCTTCAACCATAGCTCCTCCAACGAGGACCTCGCCAGCTTCGCCTCCTTCATTAGCGACCTGCCAAGGTTCATTTTCGGTCTTCCTGATTTGCGGAGACCGGGGGTGTTCAACACCATGCGTCGTGCGGCAGGCTTCCATCCCCCATTTGCACCATATGCCCCCAATACATCCATCGCCGCCTTTTAATGGGATCAAGGATGGGGGTATGATTTGCCATACGATAGATTTCATCATTTCGTATTCTTTCCGTCCAATGTATATTTAGGATAGACCTTAGGCAATTCCTGTCGAATGCCTGGAGTCGTCGTTCTAGCTGAACAGTGATGCTCCAAGTTTTGCAGCCATACGTAAGGACGGAGACCACATTGCAATTATAAATTCTAAGCTTTAGCTTCTGGGTTCATTTATTATTTCTCCATACATTTCTAAGGTAGCTGAAAGCAGACCCAGCCAATGCTATTCGGCACAGTATTTCTCTTTCGAAATTGGCATCTTGCGTAAGAATGCTGCCGAGATACTTGAACTCTCTCACTTCCTCAATTTCCTCGTTGTTAACCAAAAGTCCTTCGGCTAAGTCAGGTATGACTGCATTCGACATTGATTTGGTCTTGTTAGCATTTATGGAGAGTTTAAATTATGCCCTGGGGGCATATAAGAACGATGTTGGCACAATGTATTATTTATTATTTTTTTCCTTTAGAGCAGGGCACTTCGTATCGAAGAAGTTGTAGTATAAACTCCGAAAAGGGCTCACTCAAGTGGAAATTTGAGTGTCTTGTGTCCTTTTCAATAGTCGAAAGTGACTGGAGGCCGATTTAAACCTCGTCTACGCCTTTTTCCTGAGACACATTAAATGAAAATTTTGAGATAGCCATTATTTTCAGCGTGCTTGATTTCCAGATATAAATTGTGTTTTTGAAGAGGACACTCCCCCACAGCTCTCAAGGCAAGGCTTGTAAGTTATGCCTTGGTGGTATATAAGGTTTTTATAGAAGGCGTTGCCGTAGAAACTGCTAAAAAGGTCCATTCGATTGGAAATTAAAAGGGCTAGTGCCCTTATTAAAAGTCGAAAGTGATTGGAGGGCAACTAACCCCCCTCTCCCCCCCTTCGTGCCCACCTCTCTCCCAAACATATCCAATAAAAATTTTAAGATAGCCATTTTGTTCAACATAGTTTTGAGTTCTCGAAATTTGGTTTTTGAGGATGAAAACCCTCCACAGCCCTCAGGGCAAGGGTTATAAGTTATGCCCTGTGGGGCATATAAGGTTTTTATAGAAAGTGTTGTCGTAGAAACTTCAAAAAGAGTTCATTCGATTGGAAAATGAAATGGCTAGTGCCCTTTTTAATAGTCGAAAGTGGTTGGAAGGCAACACATCCAATCAAAATTTTGAGATAGCCATTTTGTTCCACGCAGTTTAAAGTTCAAGAAATTATACCTTTGAGCAGGACACTCCCCCCACAGTCTTCAGAGTAAGGCTTATAAGTTATGGCCTTAGGGGCATTTAAGGTTTTTTATTGAAATCTCTGTCGTAGAAACTTGAAAAGGGGCTCATTCGATTGGAAATTCAAAGGGCTAGTGCCTTTTTTAATAGTCAAAAGTGGTTCGAGGGCAACTAACCCTCGTCTCACGCCCACCTTTTCCCCAGACACATCCAATCAAAATTTTTAGATAACCATTTTGTTCAGCATTGTTGATTTCCAGATAGAAATTATGATTTTGAGGAGGACACTCTCCCACAGCCCTCAGGGCAAGGGTTGTAAGTTATGCCCTGGGGGCATATAAGAACCATGTTTGCACAATGTATTATTTATTATTTCTTTCCTTTAGAGCAGGGCGCTTTGTATCGAAGAAGTTGTCGTAGCTTCAAAAAGGGCTCATTCAATTGGAAATTTGAGTGGCTTGTGCTCTTTTTAATAGTCGAAAGTGATTGGAGGGCAACTAACACCCCTTCAACGCCCTCCACTTCCCGAAACACATCTAATCAAAATTTTGAAATAGCCATTTTGTTAAGCGTAGTTGATTTCCAGATAGAAATTATGTTTTTGAGGAAGACACTCCCCCACAGCTGTCAGGGCAAGGCTTGTAAGTTATGCCTTGGGGGCATATAAGGTTTTTATAGAAGGTGTTGCCGTAGAAACTTCAAAAAAGGTTCATTCGATTGGAAATTCAAAGGGCTAGTGCCCTTTTTAAAAGTCGAAAGTGAGTGTAAGGCAACTAACCCCCCTCTCACGTCCACCTTATTCCCAAACACATCCAATCAAAATTTTGACATAGCCATTTTGTTCAGCGTAGTTGATTTCCAGATAGAAATTATGTTATTGAGGAGGACGCTCCCCCAGAGCACTCAGGGCAAGGATTGCAAGTAATGCCCTGGGGGCATATAAGGTTTTTATAGAAATCTGTGTCGTAGGAACTTCAAAAAAGTCTCTTTTAATTGGGAATTGAAAGGGCTAGTGCCCTGTTTAATAGTAGAAAGTGATTTGAGGGCAACTAACTCCCCTTCCACGCCCGCCATTTCTTCGAACATATCCAATCACAATTTTGGGATAGCCATTTTGTTCCACGCAGTTTAAAGTTCTTGAAATTATACCTTTGAGCAGGACACTCCCCCCACAGTCTTTAGGGCAAGGGTTGTAAGTTATGCCCTGGGGGCATATAAGGTTTTTATTGAAATCATTGTCTTAGAAACTCGAAAAAGGGCTCAATCGATTGGAGATTCAAAGGGCTAGTGCACTTTTTAATAGTCGAAAGTGATTTGAGGGCAACTAACCCCCTCTCACGCCCACCTTTTCCCCAAACACATCCAATCAAAATTTTGAGATAGCCATTTTGTTTCACGCGTTGTAAGTTATGCCCTGGGGGCATGTAAGGTTTTTATAGATAGAGTTGTCGTAAAAACTTCAAAAGGGGCTCATTCAATTGGAAAATGAGAGGGCTAGTGCCCTTTTTAATATTCGAAAGTGATTGGAGGGTAACTAATCACCCTCTCACGCGTACCATTCCCCCAAACACATCTATCCAAAATCGAAAGGCCTAGGGCCCTTTTTAATAGTCGAAAGTGATTGGAAGGCTTGACATTTTATAGTAAATATCGATGTGGGTATAATGTATGATTTTTTTGTTGTTGTTGTTTAGACCAGGGCACTTCGTATCGAAGGAGTTGTCGTAGGAACTTCGAAAATGGCTCATTCGATTGAAAAAAGAAAGGGCTGATGCCCTTTTTAATAGTCGAAAGTGATTGAAGGGCAATTAATCCCCCTCCTACGTCCACCCTCCCATTTGCCTTTATGTTTAAAAACTAAATGTTGCCTTAAGATTAAATCCAAATGCACTGTGTTAATGCTAATTCACAATAAGGCATCTCAGCAGTATCCCAAGAACGACTGAGGATATTATGTTCAAACTTTCGGAGCTACTTCTGCTCTTAAAATTTAACGAGTCAAAATAGCGTAAGTGTATCCAAGCAAAGCTATCAAAGAAAGTAAGCAGATTTTTTTGCGAATGGTATCAAGTTTTCCATTTCAGGTCAACTAGAGGAGGTATGAAACGAAATTAAACACTACTATTTGTGTTCAGATTTTTAAAAGGGTGTATGTTTTTTAAAATTGCTGAAAATTTTTCTCCAGCATACAAATAGCAGACCACACTATAAAGTCTTAAAGAACGAAAAGATCTAAGGTATTATTTTCTTTTTCCCTGAAAAGACTGTGTCAATATAAAGCGAACAGAAATTAATTAAAAAAACTTTTTCCACAAAATAAGTTTTTCAAAGAAAAGTAAAGAACTTCATTAAACAAAAATGAGCAAAAATAAAATCAAAAATCTCTCAAGCGTGAAATTATCACAAATCAGCTCTGATAAATAAGTGAAACCCGAAACGAACAAAAATTAAATAAATAACCGAGTCAAACTTAAAACGAGCAGAAATTAACATAAGTCGGGATCAAAACCCCCTATGCCTTCCCAAGGCCAGAACATAATTTGCACTTTACTGAAAAAAATACAAATGAATGTGCATTGTCATTTTAATATACATATACTCTTATTTAGTAATCAAGATGTTAATATTATTTGATTTATTAAAGTTATAAAAGTAAGAACATTTATGTTTTTTGCCCAAAAAAATGTGCTTTGCAGACTGATGAAGTCAACCAGATGCTCTGTCCCTCTCGGTCTGTCATTGTTTAAGTGTAATGCTATTGACTATTTTGAAGCAATGTTGTCTATATCTCATTCTTCTATTTTATAGGTTAATTTGATGACAAATATCAAAGTCTCAAGATTCACAGCAAATATTAAGGAATTGGGAGGGAGGGGGGTCTATAAACCATGCTGTAGAATAATAACAATAAACAGTTTACTGAGTTTCTTATAAATTATAATTAATAATTAATTAATAAATTATAATTAATATAATTATATTAATATAATTATATATAATTAATATAATTATATAAATAATAATATAATTAATAAATTATAGTTATAATATTATAAATTTAGTTTGTAAAATTTGAACTCTTTCAGGTATTAAGAGATAGTGCAAAAGCAAGAAGAGAGATAGAGCTACATTGGAAAGCATCAGACTTCAAGCATATAGTCAGCATTGTTGATGTCTATGAGAATGTACATAATAGTGTAAAATGCCTTTTTGTTGTAATGGAATGGTGAGTTTATTAGAATGTTCATACTAATTCTGAAAATTAGAAAGGGAAGCAATAATTGAAAACCTATAAAGTTTCTACTGATTAGAAGTTCATATTCACAAAAGAGAGACTGGGCAATCAGTGAGACAATATTGGGCTCTTATGCATAATTGGGTGTCATTTGGGAGCCTAGTTTTGGACAGATTAATAACAATAATAAACAAGAGTTTTATTTATGTAAGACATCAACCGCAAGAAGAAAACTTGTTCAGACTAAATAGTAAAAAAAAAAAAAATCCAAAAATTACTCCAAGATGAATATTCTGAGAAATATCTTTCAGATCTTCCTGAAACCCTTGAAGCATCAACATTCAGCAGTCATACTTGACAAGCGTCTTAGCTATGTCCTCTGGACGGGTTGCAAATCAGAGGAGACAGCGCTACTCCTCCCCCTCCTAGATTTTGAGAAATACATTTTTTAATATTTTGATCGACAAAAACAATCAAAAAGCAAAGTTGCCCCCCTCCCTAGATTTAAAAAAAATCTTCCCTCACCCATTTCCTCTATATTTTGTGAATTGACGCCCATAACTTCTAGTGTCCTGTTCTTAGTTTAAAGGCTTATGTTTCAATTCAATCCAGCTTTTTTCAACTCAGGAGAAAAACTTCGCATCTTGGCTTTTCGACCTTATACATCATCACTGAATCTACCATTCTTACTAACAATAGCCTAGGTACGTAAAGCTTCTCGTTGCCTCTTTATCCTCATTAATTCGTTAGTTAAGTGACTCATTCTTCTTAACGTTAATTTTCAAACATCCAGTTCCAGTTCCAAAACTTTTATATGGATATATGGATTACCATTTAGTCCTTTCACACATTCTTTCACCCTGAATGTTCAAAATTTGAAAAAATTCCACAGTGCTTTTCTACGAGCATAAACAAAGTCTTGGAGAGTTCTACCCTAACATTTAATGCCCTGGTCTTCATTAGCTTTTCTTTTCTTACTTAAAAAGAAAAACTTCTTTGTATGCAGACCAATGGTCTGCGTAACCCAGATAGCTCCTGATTCCCTGCCTTCGGCCGATACTTGGTTGGGGCATATAATCCGACGCTTCTTTCCCTGAGATTTCTCCGGGTTCCCATTTAACAAATGGGCCAACTCGGGCTGAGCATTGACTCAATTCTTTGGCCCCTGAGTCACAGTATTGACTCAGGGTCTCAAAATTCAGGGCGATCTGAGTCTCAACACAGCATTGACCCCTATTCCAAACCAAATAAACAATGACGTTGGGATCTTAACTACTGTCCTCATGATTTCAAGTCTATGGTGCTAACCACTCGGCTAGGGCGGCAATTCTTGTTTAGGACAATACATATCGAAATTGCCCTTATAAATGTGGGTGGGGGTAAGATACAACCATGTTTAACTTAAGGAGCAGCATTAAAGCTTAAAACCAATAGGAATTATTCCATATATGAAAGGAGCTGTCCCCTCCTCAACGCCTCGCTCTTGACGCTAAAGTTTTTTATTATTTTGAAATATAAAGTTGTGAGACAGAGTCAAACTTTAGCGTAAAGAGCAAGGCGTTGAGGAGGGGACAGCCCCACTCTTTCAGGTATTAAGACAGAGTCAAAATTTAGCGCAAGGAGCGAGGCGTTGAGGAGGAGACAGCCCCTTTCATATACGGAATAATTTCTGTTCGATTTAAGTTTTAATGTCGCTCCTTACTTTCAGTTAAAAAAAACTTTTTTTTATTTAATTTCTGAACGTTTTTGAATTAATGCAGCTTTGATTTTGGCTCACCGTATATGAATAATTAAAACGGAATTTGCATATTATTTTAATTTTTTTGGCTAAATGGCTTTCTCGAAATTTTGATCTGACGTAACTTACGAATTAACTTACATAACGAACTTTTATTCGTATATTTATATTACGTATAGTAGGGGGTTCGCCCCCTAGTCAGTACCTCGCTCTTTACGCTAAAGTTCAAATTTTGTTCCAATTCTTTAAGAATGACCCCTTAATCACAAAGGCCGTTAATAAGAATAAATAGCTCTGATGAAAGTCAAAAAAAAAAAACTTTAGCGTAAAGAGCGAGGTAATGACTAGGGGGCAAACCGAATCATATACGTAATAATTTCTGTTCTTTTTAAGCTTTGATTTTGCTCCTTACTTTCAGTTAAAAAAATTGTTTTTGTTTATTTAGTTTCTGATCGTTTTTTTAAATATTGCTGGGAAATCAGACGCCCCTTCATAGCGATGTCCCTTCCCCCATGAAAAATTCCTCCAAGTAAAGATCCTTCCACGTAACCACCGACCTGCCACCCCAACTACCAGAAAAAATCCCCCCTGAAAACTTTTGTATAGTTCCCAATAGCCAATACTATATGTAAACATTGGGCAAAGAGTTCATAACTTGCAGACCTTCCCCCGGGGACTGTGGGGGATTAAGTCATCCTCAAAGACATAGTTATTGCATTTTTCGACCATGCTGAACAAAATGGCTATCTAAAAATTTTGATCGGGTGACTTTGGGAAAAAATGAGCATGGGAGGGGGCCTGGTTGCCCTCCATTTTTTTGTCACTTAAAAAAAGTCACTAGAACTTTTAATTTCTGTTTGAATGAGCCCTCCCGCGATATTCTAGGTCAATTGGGTCAATACGATCACCCCTTGGAAAAAATAAAACAAATAAACACGCATCCATGATCTTTCTTCTGGCAAAAAATAAAAAATTCCTCATTTTTGCAGATAGCTTAAAACTTCTACAGTAGGGTTCTCTGATACGCTGAGTCTGATTGTGTAATTTTCATTTAAAGTTTTATGACTTTCAGGTTCCGTTTCCCCCTTTTTTCGAAAATAAGGCAAATTTCCTCAAGCGCGTAACTTTTGATGTGTAAGAATAAACTTGAAGAAACGTACATATTCGAAATCAGTATAAAAATTTGATTCTTTTGATATATCTATTGGTATCAAAATTCCGTTTTTTAGAGTTTCGGTTACTATTGAGCCGGGTCGCTCCAAACAGTTCGTTATCACAAACTGTTTGACGGATAGAGCA
The DNA here is from genome assembly GCF_049724085.1 of Artemia sp. Qi Xiang Cuo. NCBI lineage: Eukaryota > Metazoa > Arthropoda > Branchiopoda > Anostraca > Artemiidae > Artemia > Artemia sp. Qi Xiang Cuo. The sequence continues at coordinate 12,162,586 of NC_142809.1, read as the reverse complement.
GAGATCTGTCCTCCTATTGATTGGTTTAGAGGTCCCTACCCACCCCCTTGAAAAAAAAAATTAAGATATATTTTAGGTGCTTTCAGTATCAGTAATCAATTGTATATTTTTGCAACTTTTTTATGTGTCTAGAGACCAATGGGCTAATCTCAGTTGTAAATTAACATAAAAAGAAGTGTATTAAAATAATGCCACAAAAAACGTGTTGAAATAATGATTTTTTTTTGTTTGTTGTTTACAGCATGGAAGGAGGAGAGCTATTCCAAAGGATTCAAGAGAGAGTAGATGATTTCTTCACTGAGAAAGGTATGTAGTTTACAAAATGTACAGTGGAGTTTCTCAATGAATTTAGTTGAACTCTCGTTCAGGTGAAAGACACATACACAGATGATATACACACAGAGACGACACACACAGAGAGACGACACACACATAGAGATGACACACACACAGAGACGACACACGCACAGAGATGACACACACATAGAGACGACACAAACACAGAGACGACTAACATACAGAGACGACGCACAAACAGAGATGACACTGACCAGTTAGTCTGTAACTAACTGGGATCTGAATATTTCTTATAGATTATAAAAGTTAACAAGTAAAGGTGCTAATCCGGAGGATTTTCTTTACGATTTTGATAAGTTTATTTCCGATACAGCGGCGAGTAAATTGGATCGGGTTTGTATTGGTGATTTTAATTTTAATCTTCTTAACTTAAGTAGTTTTAACCTTGATTCTTTTAATCTTATGTTGTCACAAAATTTTTTTGTGGTAGCAGAAATACCGACACGGATTACTAGTCAGTCAGCTACCCTTATTGATAATATTTATTTATCGGCGAATCTTATACCGAAAAGTTATTGCGACGTGATCATATGTCCAGGTTCTGACCATCTTCCTTTTGCGTGCGCAATTTGGGACACTGGAAAAAAGATTTTTAAAATTGAGAAAACGACAGTTGGGGATCTTAAGCCGGAAAATTTTAAACGGTTTCAAGAAGAGATAAGTATAGTTTCTTGGGAGGAAGTTATGAATGAAAAAGAAAACGCATCGGTGGCGTTTGACACTTTTTTAAAAATATTGTCATTTATTTATGATAAGTGTTGCCCTGTGAAGGTTGTTCGTAAGAAGAAAATTGTCCCAAGGAAACCGTGGGTGACGAATAAAATTTTGGAAAAAATTAGTGAACCGAACAGACTTTATCGGTTGTACCTTGATTCTCCAACACAACAAAACCTTGAATAATTCAGAAAACTTCGGAACAATGTGAACTCCCTCAGAAGGTCATCAGTGAAACATAATTATTCAGAGAAGTTTCGTGATAAAAACGGTGATGTTAAGGGAACTTGGCAAGTAATAAATTAGGCCCTACGTGGTAATAACATTATAGACCCAGTGGATGAACTTGTAGTCGGTGAAAAACATGTTAAAGGTAAGAGAGGTGTTTGTGATGAGTTTTGTAAATATTTTTCAAATGTTGGAATTGATGTTAAAAATGATGTTGCTGACCATGGGTATAAATGAGCTGTTTATTGATGACCGTGGGGAGGGTCGTTCCATGAAATTCGTAAAGTGCACTCAGTCTGATCTCGAGGACGCACTGAAAACAATAAAGTCGAATTCAGCAGAAATAGACGGTCTTAGCCTTAAGGCATTTAAGGCTATTGCCGCTTACCTTTTGCCTTGTCTTCTATATTTGGTGGACCGAACTATGGAAAAAGGTCAGTACCCAGATGCTTTAAAACAAGCAAAAACTATACCTTTACATATAGGTGGTGACAAGAGAAATGTCAAACCGGAGACCTATATCGATTCTGCCACTGTTGTCAAAAATATTTGAAAAGGCTGTTCATAAGAAACTATATTCCTACCTTAATTCTCTTGGGTTTTTATGTGACACGCAATTTGGATTTCGAAAATTTCATTCTACTAGTCATGCAGTGCACCACCTTCTTGATGTTTTAAACAATGTATTCGAGAGCGGCTCTAATCCTTTAACTATTTTTATTGATTTTAAGAAAGCTTTTGGTACTGTTGATTTTGAGCTGTTGTTAGATAAGATGTCACATTTAGGGATAAAAGGAAATTGGATTGATTGGTTTCGTTCTTATTTATATGGTAGATCAATGCGTTTAGTAGTGGGGGATATTGTCATTTCACCTCGTCTTGTACTATGTGGAGTACTGCAAGGTTCTGTGTTAGGTCCGCTTTTATACTTAATTTACGTCGATGCATTACGGTTCTATATTTCTGATGCCACCATAACATCCTTTGCGGATGAAACAGCTATAACGATTGCTGGAAAGGCTTTGAGTGAGCTTGTCTCAAAAGCAAATAAAGTGCTACTTAACCTGCATGTTTTACTAGTCTTAATTGCTTAGCAGTGAATGTGAGTAAAACTAATTACATGATTTTTAGTCGTACTGGAGTTATTGATAATGTTTTCGGTTTAGTTAATTTTAATGGTACAGAGATTAAGCAGATATTTGATACAAGGTATCTTGGTTTTCAGATTGATTGTAATTTAAATTGGAAAAAACATAGCGAAACTGTATCGATGAAACTTGCGCGGGACTTAGGGCTGATTCGTAGATTTAAACATGTTTTTCCTGTCTCAGTTTTGAAAATTTTATATAATTCACTTATTCATCCTTACATTGTATACGGTTGTTCTGTGTGGGCTAGTAATTTTGTTGTAAATTTTAAACGGATACAAATTGTGCAGAATAAAGCGCAGCGCATGCTCGGTGACTTTTAAAAATGTGAACATACAATGGATTGTTGTCGCCATTTTAATGTTTTAAATGCTAGGCGGTTGAGGGATTGTCAGACCGGTATTTTCATGCATCAGTGTTTAACTAAATTAGCACCTAATTGTTTTAGTGACGTTTTATTGTCGAATTCAATGCTCGGCAGTTGAGGGATTGTCAGACCGGTATTTTCATGCATCAGTGTTTAAATAAATTAGCACCTAATTGTTTTAGTGACGTTTTATTGTCGAATTCAATGCTCGGCAGTTGAGGGATTGTCAGACCGGTATTTTCATGCATCAGTGTTTAAATAAATTAGCACCTAATTGTTTTTGTGACGTTTTATTGTCGAATTCAATGCTCAGCAGTTGAGGGATTGTCAGACCGGTATTTTCATGCATCAGTGTTTAAATAAATTAGCACCTAATTGTTTTAGTGACGTTTTATTGTCGAATTCAATGCTCGGCAGTTGAGGGATTGTCAGACCGGTATTTTCATGCATCAGTGTTTAAATAAATTAGCACCTAATTGTTTTTGTGACGTTTTATTGTCGAATTCAATGCTCGGCAGTTGAGGGATTGTCAGACCGGTATTTTCATGCATCAGTGTTTAAATAAATTAGCACCTAATTGTTTTTGTGACGTTTTATTGTCGAATTCTGCGTACCATTCTTATTCTTATTCTACATTCTTATGATACAAGGAATTCCGTGGACCTAGTACAAGAGAGACGACAAACTTCTAGGTCTAGTTTTGTGTTTAGGCATGTGGCTGTTTCGGTATGGAACAGTCTTCCGGAAAGCACTGATGGCTGAGAGTGTGTCCTCTTTTAAAAATAAGATAAAGAATTTCTTAATGAATAAGAATGGGTGAGGGGGGGGGGGCTTTATTCTGTCTTCTATCTTCTGTAAGTATTGGTTCGCGGTTCCAATGAGGTTTATTTTTTATTTATATATATGATTGCATTTTTATTTATTTTTTTCAACATATATGGAGTAAGTGAGTAAAATATTGAGTCCTGCCACAAAAAAGCTGTATAGATTTTCACGTGGTAGGTCTGTTTGATACGATTTTTTTGTAAATATTGGTCTTTAATAAAAATGAATTTCTCTCTCAAAAGGGACATCACCAAGGGTAATATGTAAGATTTTTGTTTTTTGGGGTGGATATTTTTTCAGGGGGGGAGGGTTACAAAAAATTTTAAAAACTCATTGAAAACTTATTTATATTCATTTTATTATGTGTTAACTAGTCGGACAAAAAATTTGGCGCGGGAGGCCAGTACGCCCATGGAAAGTAGATCCTTTCCATGTTGCGGTGAAAGGTTAATTGAATAAAAACGACATTGAATGACAATTCAAGAAACTAAATTTGAATTCATTTTACTTGCTGACTTTTTAAAAGCTAATCCCTTACCGTGTCTGGTAATCATCTGACATTTTATTACGTTATCAACCTAATTAGCTTGTGGAGTTATCCTAGTTTTTCTTCTTTTCTAGTTTTCTCTCATCTTGTTATTGTAATGTAAGGTAAAGGTAAAGAATGCGGCATTGGATTTTACAGTCCCTACCGGCGGTGCTGATCTCCGTTTCTTGGCCCTTCAGCCAGGAAGTGGAATGAGAGGTTGAGGGCTAACCATCCTGTGCTTTCGTACACCCTTCCTGTTTACCTTTTCCAGATTTCTCCAGGTACCCATTTAGAGCTGGGCCGACTCTGGTTGAGCTTAGAGAGTCCCGCCACTGACCCCCGTCCCAAACCAAATAATTGGATTCACTAGGATACGAACCCTCGCCCTCTCCGACAGAGAATCCTAAACCCAGCGCAACAATCCACTCGGCTAGGACGGCTTTTTTTTAAAAAGCCATCATTATTTTATTGTAATGTAATAAATAAAATAACGATGGTATATTATGATATATAATAACTGTTATAATATGATAATAATAATTATTTTAAAGATTGAAAGGAGATCATGCTATAATTTTCTGTCTCTTACATCTTGAAAAAAAACTCTTGAATTGTTCAAGTCAATTCACTTTTAGCTGAAAGTTTCTGTTCAGTTAAATGACTTTCTCTGTGGAGCTGTCAAAAAAATATGCCTTCTTTCCTACTATATAACCAGATTATAAATAAAATAAAAATAAAGAACATATAACAAAAAGCAAAACGTCCAATTAAGACATTGGACTGAATAAATAGTATCTTGAAAAAAAATTGCATATTAAAAGGACATGTTCACCGCCCTTCAGGATTACTCATCTTTTTATAATATATAACTAAAAATTAAGGGTATATTTTTAATTATCCTTAATCTTATTATCATTTCCTCGTTTATCAATTACAAATTATTGAATTTTTCTGTAAAATTTTATAAAGTTTACTACCCTTTAATTAACTTGCGCTCGTTCATCAAATTTTCCCCTTAAAAATAAGATTCTGCCCAGACTTTGGGAGTCTATCCTATCAAATCGTGCAGTTACAACTAGGACGTCTGCTGAACTTTTGTGATAAACATCTTTAGCAATATCAGAATGCGAGTCACGAGGTGGTTGCGACTGCGAAGCACTGTAACAATAGGCAACACTGAAGACAGAATAAGGTTTCTGTTGACTTCAAATGCACTAAGCTATCTTGCTGTTCCACATGAAGTTCGCTCGTGACAGGACCTTCTACAGTTTCTTTGAGCTTCCTGGCTGTAACCATTTAGGAATATCAAATGGAGTGATTTTTTGCACAATCTTTGGCCTAGTCTTCGCTTCGGTACCGTTTTTCAGTTCATAAGTATGATGCTTTAGAATGTATATAGCTCGATAATCAAGAGCCAAATTCGTAATACCTTTCATTTTTCTTTCTTGGAAACAAACTTCACACACAAGCTTTATTCTAGTTCTGGATCTGTTCCTTTGTTCTGCAAACATTTTCTTGTACTGATGATCTAAACAGATAAAATAGTGCTCCAAGTGTTCAAATGCAGAATAGCACTAATTCAAATTGCAATTCCTAAATGGGTGAGAAACTTGATTCCCTATAATCTTTCCTCACTCTTGACAAACTGGTTTGGTTTGAATTTATTTCGCAGTGTGTGTTTGAAGTATTTATGAGTATCTTTAGTATTTGCTCTCCAAAAATTTTTCAGGAGCAGTAAGAAGGAAAAAGTTTCTAGAGATTTCTAAGGAAGTCTTGGAGACAACTCGGGAGAAGGATGTTTTTTGTTCCTTACCATAATATAACCGGGCTAAGTGAAAAACTTAAAAGAATTTTACAGAGTAATGGTCTAAAGGTAGCTTTAAAGGCTAATAATACTTTGGGTAGTTTTCTAAATTTTGGGAAGGATCTAACTCCATTGGGGCAACAAAGTGGGGTATATCAGATCCCATGTATTTGCGGAAGCTCATATGTGGGACGTACTAATCAGAGTGTGGAAATGAGATTATTACAGCATAAAGATTCTATTTTATCGGCTTTAAAGCAAGATTCAAGTCTGAAGATTTTACTTCAGCCCTTTCGGAACATATTTTCAATTTTTCAGACCATTTTATTTTGTTCGATAATATCTCGGGGTTTAAAGCAAAATTTTCGCGAAACTCTTGAAATAAAGAAACTTTTATCAAGGAGGCACACTTGTGCCTCTATAAAAAGGCGACCCACCACAATGTTAAGCGATTTCTGGTCCTAGCGGTCGCTGAGAGACAGCGGTGATCGCATTTTGTAGCCCAAGCTCAAACTAAGAAACGTGCAAAATTTCACCCCGTCCGACTTTATCTTCATGGGTGAAAGTGGGCCGGAATCTTTGACCCTCCGACCACAGCCCCCCTTTAACGTTGTCCGATTGGGCTGAGAGGTTAAGCTTTCCCAGGGCCCAGGAGCTTATCCTCGAAATTTAACATCCATTCGATCACCCCGTCCCTGTTTTCCAAAAACCACATATAGCCACTTAAAGTTCTGTTATCCACGCTTACAAGCCACAGTTGGCGACTGATCCGGATAAATGAGGACTCATTCGAATCAGAATTCAACCTGTAAGAGCTTTTTGATATTTTCAGACTGAAAAAATTATCCCCCAACCTTAAATTTACGAAAAACCTCGTTTTCCTATAAGAGCCTATGTTAGACTTTGCCACAACAGCCCCCCTGTAACGTTGTCTGATCGGGCTGAAATTTAAATGATAAGCTTTTCTGGGGCCTGGAAGCTAATCCTCAAAATTTCCGCTCAATCCGATCACTCCTTCCCTGTTTTCCAAAAACCAGATATAGCCACTTAAAGTTCATTTTTTTTGTTAGCCACGCCTACAGGCCACAGTTGGCAACTGATCCGGGTGAATGAGGACTCATTCGAAGCAGAATTCGACCTGTTAGGGTCTTTTGATATTTTCAGACCGAAAAAATTATCCTCCGAAATTACATTTGCGAAAAACCTCGTTTTCCTATAAGAGCCCATGTTAATTTTCCCCACCACCGCCCCCCTTTAACGTTGTCTGATCTGGCTGAAATTTAGAGGATAAGTTTTCCTGGGGCCTGGGAGCTTATTCTCGAAATTTCAGCTCAATCTGATCACTCCTTCCCTGTTTTCCAAAAACCAAATATCAAGTTTTGTGGGGATTTGCTTGCGTCAAAAATAGATTCCACATACTAAAAATACAATTACAATTGTTTCTCTTTAGTACAGCGTTCGATACTCCTGACTGTCAGGCGGAAGACCCGGGCTCGATTCCCCGTCAGAGGGAATTTTTTATATACTGAATTTAAAGTTTAAAAAAGAAACTCAGTTTCTTTTTTAAATTATTTGAAAAAAATTACGTTTTCTAAAGAGTTAAAGAGGCAAAGTTACAAGGTTGACCCTTAAAACACCCTGTCGAGAAAGAAAAGAATAATACACAATCATCTAACAGTTAGTCAAGCAATAATAAGTAATAAACTGTACAAAAACGTGCAGAAATTATTTGAAAAAAACTACGTTTTCTAAAGAGTTAAAGAGGCTGAGTCACAAGTTCGAACCGTAAAACATACAGGGATTAGAAGGTACAGTTGGGGGGCTGCCGCCCCCAAAACCCCCGCTTTCGCAGCCTTTAAATAATAAAAAAAAAATTAACTGAAAGTAAGGAGCGACATTAAAACTTAAAACGAACAGAAATTATTCCGTATATGAAAGGGGCTGTGCCCTCCTCATCGCCTCGCTCTTTACGCTAAAGTTTGACTTTCTCACAACTCTTTTTTTTAAACAATAAAAACTTTAGCGTAAAGAGCGAGGCGTTGAGGAGGGGACAGCCCCTTTCATATACGGAATAATTTCTGTTCGTTTTAATCGCTCCTTACTTTCAGTTTAAAATTTTTTTTTTATTTAAAGGCTGCGAAAACGGGGGTTTGGGGGCGGCAGCCCCAACTGTACCTTCTAATCCCTGTACGTTTTAAGGTTCGAACTTGTGACTCAGCCTCTTTAACTCTTTAGAAAACATAGTTTTTTTTCAAATTTCAAGAATATAGCTTTAAATCGTGACGCAGGTGAATTTGGGTTGAACTCTATCTGCGATTATTTATTAAAATCTGATAGAATAGAGTTCAATCCACCCAATGTAGTTAACCTCTGTCCAAGTGTTATTTCATTGAACGCTAATGAACCGGATCCAAGGAGGTCAACGAGGCCAGCTTCCACTTTTGCTTTGAAAAGAATTAGAGCATTAAACAATATGCAACTGTATTTCATTTCGTATATAAACTTCTTTTTTTTTTTTTTTTTTTTTTTTTTTTTTTTTTTACTACTGATGACGGTCATTGCATATGTGACCGAAAAATTTAGTATTTATTGAGAAATTTTATCACTGTTTATGAAACACTGTCTATTGAAAGGATTTTATCCTTATTTGAACTTTTATTCATAGTTAAATTTTATAACTTACAGACCTGTCTCCAGGAGTTGGGGGGGGGGGGTTTGTTATCCCCAAATGCATAATTATTGGACCTTTTTAACTACATTGAACAAAATGGCTGTCTAAAAATTTTGGCCGGGGACTTTAGGAGGGAAAAGGGGTGTGGAAGGGGGGCTAGTTGCCCTTGAATCTTTTCTTTCATTTTAAAAGGGAACTAGAAATTTTAATTTCCGTTCGAATGACCCATTTCTTAATATTCTAGGGCTTTTGATTTGATACGATCACTCCTGGAAAAAAACAACAACAAATAAACACGCACCCATGATCTTTCTTGTGGCAAAAAATGCAGGATTCCACATCTTTGCAGAAGGTGGCTTGAAACCTCTGCAGTAGAATTCTCTGATACGCTGGATCTGATGGTGTTATTTTCATTAAAATTCCTTGGCTTTTTTGGTGGTGTTTCACTGCTTTCTCGAAGTCAGGCAAATTTTTCTCAGGCTCGCAGCTTTAGATGAGTAACATGAATCTTGTATATTTGGAATTAGCATATTCAGCCAATTCTTTTGATGTATCTACTAATGCTAAAAATCCGTTTTTTAGATTTCCTGTTACTATAGAGTCCAGTCGCTCCGTACTTACAGTTCGTTACCTGCGAACTGTTGGACTTAATGACAATTGTGCAATGTGAATAAATTGAAGACAGAGAATATTTAAAAAGGATTACATTTTTATTTAAGTTAGTCAACTAAGTCTATAGTATAGCTTAAATGTTTTCGTGCTTTCATTTGCATTCTAGCAGCAAAGGATGTTGGACGACAGGCGTAAAAAACACCATAGTGTATATATTTATACACCATGGTGTAACACCATAGTTTAAAACATTATAGTGTATATATTTTGTAAGGTTGTGGCTAGAAATCTATTTCTAGTGTTTTCTTCCCTTCATGCCATGAAAAAGTTAGAGTTCAAATTCACTCTCATTCAACTCAATGTTTCTGTTCAGTTGAACGGTTTTCTTCATGACTTCTGTCCTTATATGTAACTAAATGACTATTGTGAAGTGTGAGTAAAGTGAAAACAGAGAATATATAACAAAGACTTAATTGAGATAGTCAACTAAATAAATAGTATAATCCAAACATTTTCGTACTTTGATTTTGTTTATAGTCTAGTATCAAAACCTGTTGGACGACAGGCGTAGAGATTACGGCTCGAAACGCTTTTCCAGCGTTTTCTACCCCTCATGCCATGAAAAAGTTTGAATTCAAGTCAAATCTCATTCAATTGAATTTTTCTGTTGATTTGAAAGGTAAAGAATATAGCATTGGCCTTTACAGTCCCTACCGGCAGTGCTTATCACCGTTTCATGGCCCTTCTGCCAGAAAGTGCAATGAGAGGCTGGGGGCCAGCCATCCTGTGCTTTCGCATACCCTTCTTATTTGCCTTCCCCAGAGTTCTCCAGGTACATATTTAAAGCTGGGTCGACTCTGGCTGAGCTTGCAAAGTCACTGCATTTGAAAGGGTTTCTCAACACATTGTGAATTTTTTAATTTCAATTAAAAGACCGAAAGCAGGTATCTTTCAATGGAAATACCCTCAAAAGGTATTTTAAAATCTGGGGGACAAAAATTCTAGGAAGGTAATGCCACCCTTCTCTCCCAATCGATGCCCCTGTATGTATTTACAGACATAGTAAAAACCATTACAATTATCAAAAAGGGAAAAGGATCCAGGTTTCTGACTAACATTTATGTCCTACTAAGAATTCTCTAATTTGTTTTTGTTTACTTTTCGGGGTATTTATTTCCAGAAAGGTGTTGGAGATTAGCAACGGCAGAGACAAAATCGTTTCTTCTTCATTAGCTCTAAGAATATACTAAATTGCTTAATAAACTATATTCTAAATTGACGTTACGGTTATTTGCTGTCATATAGTGTTATTTACTGCCATTACTGTTATTTACTGTTAATAACCATACGGCTATTTACTGTGACTGTTCCACAGCTATTGTATTTGAATTCCTCGAAAGAAAATTTTCATGTAAATAACCCTATTTTTGTGAAGAATGCATTTGTAAAAACCCTATTTTTGTTTTCCTCTTGTTCTGGTAGTATCTGACACGGTCAATGGTGCAACGACCTGAAAAATGTAGTCGGTTGTTTGGTTGTCATTTCGTTCTTTTTGGCCATCTATTTGGGGCCGAATCAAAATCTGGTCTGTCCCCGAAAATTGGAACTTCTTGAAAGGGGGTAAGAGTGAAGCTTTGGATAGATTGGAATGGAGAAGGAGTGCGCAACTGTTTTGGCCTCAGGTGGCTCGGTACTACATCGAGTTTATTGGTTTAGAACAGGGGCGTAATTTGCTATGGGGAAGTGGGCAACTGCCCCTGCAGACCCAAGTTTTCCCCCTCAGACCTCAGTTTGCCCCACCCCATCTGAAATTTAGTTTTTGGAAAAAATCTTTTCAAAATTAAGATAAGCCTGCATTATTTAAGTATCTGGAGAAACAGGTCAGTTTTCTTTAGTATATCTTTGATTTTATGGTAATATATGGATCATTTTTCAGTTTTCACTTGATTTGGGAAAATTTGCTCCATCTTTGCCCCCCCCCCCTGGGTTTTGACGAAATGACGGCACTGGTGTAGTACTCGCTGTTGTGTCTTCAGAATTCCAATAATACTGAATCCGTCTTAAAATAATGACAAAATTCATGATTTATTTCTTTCATAAATTTTTATTTATTTTTCGTTTTCCTGTTATGTAGCAAACCCTCGAAAGCTTAGACTTGGTATACGGCTGATCGATTTTTTTTTTTTTTTTTTTTTTTTTTTTTTTTTTTAGTTGAATGTTATGCTACTAAAAAAGATCATAAAAAAATTATAGGTCAATGGGTCAATCTTTTAATTTAGAAATTAACTAATATATTAACTTATTGATCACCTTCTTGGTTGTTATTGTTTATTTTCTTGGTTCAAAAAATTAAATAATGTATTAAAGTATCGGCCATTTTCTTGCCTATTATTGGTCACTTTTTTGGTTTAAAAATCTAATGATATGTTAGATTATCAATTTATTTTGTAGAGGGTGCTGAAATAATGCGTGCCATTTGTTTAGCTGTTTCTTGGTTCAAAGATTAAATATCACATTGAATTATCGCTCATTTTCTTGGCTATTATTGGCCATTTTCTTGGGTCAATAATTAAGTAATATATAAAATTATCGGCAATTTTCTTGCCTATTATTGGCCATTTCCTTGGTTCAAAAATTAAAACATATTAAATTATCGACCATTTTTTTGTCTATTTTTGGCTATTTCCTTGAATCAAAAATCAATTTCTTTTTAATTTTTGGCCATTTTCGTGGCTATTGTTGGTCGTTTTCTTGGTTCAAAAATTAAATAATGTGTGATTATTCTACTTAAAAAAAAAGTGACAACAAAATTGTACGCCTATTGGCCATTCTTCTAGTCCAGAACTTCAATAAGTACATTAAGTTATCAACCCTCTTCGTGGCTACTATTGGCCACTTTTTGGTTCAAAAATCAAAGGATGTATTAAATTATCAATTTATTTTGTAGAGGCTGCTGAAATAATGCGTGACATTTGTTTAGCTGTTCGTCACTTACATCACATGGGTATTGGACACAGGGATTTAAAACCAGAGAATTTACTCTATACCGCGCCTGGGCCTCATGGAGTTTTGAAGCTAACAGATTTTGGGTTTGCTAAAGAAGCATATTCAAAGGAAAGTCTTCAAACTCCCTGCTACACTCCATATTATGTTGGTAATGTGGTTTCAGTTATTATTTTACAGCAATGTACTTTCATTTAATACTTGCAGTTCAGTGGCGTGGGGGGGGGGGGGCAAGGTGAGTATAATTTTCCCCAGGAGCACCATCTTATTGGCTGCCATTTAAACACGCCCTATTTTTAGGTCATTGGTTAAAGGGATGGATATCTGGACACTGAAATGCCTAACGAACAAATAAACTTTTAAATGGAGATAAATCCACTTATTTAGACAATGAAAAAACAGGTACAAAAGTCCAGATATTTCGATCACATACACAGCGACCGTCTTCAGTAGAAATACTAAAATAATAAAATTGAAACTAGCATATTTATATACAACAAAATAAATAACTGTTTGGGTCATTAACAAAATAATGAACTTCCGGATTATTCATTATTTTTTGAATGACCCGAAAAGTTGTTTATTTTGTTGTGTATAAAGATGCTAGTTTTAATTTTATTATTTAAGTATTTCTAGTGAAGACGGTCGCTGTATATGTGATCGAAATATCTGGACTTTTGTACCTGTTTTTTCACTGTCTAAAAAATGGATTTATCCCCATTTGAAAGTTTATTTGTTCGTCACAGAACGGCAGTGTGGTCTAAGAATGCAACACCCAATTAAAGGTGTTACGTCGAAAATATGAAATACCTACCTCTGCCTATATTAGAGCAATTATATGGAATTTTAAAGCTAATATATTTTGGGTTGTTTTAAGGAGCATTTTCAAAAGAAAGTATTCAATTTCCCTCCTACACTCCGTATTGTGCTGGTAATGTGGTTGAATTTTTTTTTGTTTATATTTGTTGCATATTTTGCAACAACATATTTTGGGTTGTTTAAAGGAGCATTTTCAAAGGAAAGTATTCAATTTCCCTCCTACACTCCGTATTATGCTGGTAATGTGGTTGAAATTTTTTTTTGTTTATATTTGTTGCATATTTTGCAACAACATATTTTGGGTTGTTTAAAGGAGCATTTTCAAAGGAAAGTATTCAATTTCCCTCCTACACTCCGTATTATGATGGTAATGTGGTTGAGTTTTTTTTTGTTTATATTTGTTGCATATTTTGCAACAACATATTTTGGGTTGTTTAAAGGAGCATTTTCAAAGGAAAGTCTTCAATTTCCCTGCTACACTCCGTATTGTGATGGTAATGTGATTGAAATTTTTTTTGTTTATATTTGTTGCACTAATGTAGTATAGACGCAGTTATTATTTCAGCTATTGTGAAAGCTTGGGTCTCTGAATGTGAACAAAAATAATCAGAAACCCTAGTGCTCATGGTATATATATTTAGCTGAATAAATTTCTGTGGAACATACATAGAAGTAGAAAGTCCAATCTCTGAATTGTTATTTAAAAATGCATAGAGAATCAATGTAACAAAATTGATTGTTTCAAAGGGCTTGTTGCCCTTTGTGAAGGCATACAAGTATGAGATGGTTGAGTGTAATATGTGACAACTATGAATAGTCGCTTATTGTAATTCCCATTTGCAATCTTCACATTTCGTGATTTCGCTGTCCGAGTTCGTGTGTTACAAATCTTTGTCTGTGTAAGCTCAGCACCATCTGCTATATTTAACGCCTTTCCACAGTCCGTATTATATTGGTAATATTGGTGCAGTTATTATTTTATGTGTAACTTTGCAGTTATTACTTAACAGTATGTAGTTTTTACGTAATACTCATAGATTTCAGTGGCTTAGCCAGTATTGGGGTAGGAGGGGTACAATCCTACCCGAGTGCAGCATCTTTTGAGATGCCATTTAGATAAACGCTTTTTTTCAATTTGCTGGGGATGTGTTAAGGGAGGGGGAGCCTGGGTGCTGAAATACATAACTACGCCTCTCATAGCTTCGCTATATGAAGTTTTAAAGCTAACTTAATTTGGGTCCTTTAAAGAGCTTATTCAAAGGAAAGCCTTCAATCTCCCTGCTAAACTCCATATATTTTATGTCCTTTCAAGGAGCATATTTAAAAGAAAGTCTTTAATCTTCCTGCTATTTTCATTATGCTGATAATATGATCGCAGCTATTATTTTCTATATATAGTTGCAGCCATTGTATTAAGTTAATGCAGTATTACATTTGTTATTTTATATAATATACATTAATTTATTTATACATTTATTACGTATATTTATTATGTAATGCATTTATTATTTTATAATGATTGGAGCTATTATATTAACTTTTGGACCTATCAGTTTTTGGGTTCTTTAAAGAAGCCTATTCTAAGGAAAGCCTCCAAACTCCATGACATACCAATTATGCTGGTAATGTAAATTATAATATTGAAAGAAGCATCACAATAATTATTAAACGTATATTATTTATTGATGAAAAGTTTAATTGATTGAAATAATAGGAATATTGATCATTTTTGTTATTATAAAAAAAGAGTTTCTAGTAATGACATAATAGTAACTTTTTAAAGATTTTTGTTAGCTCATGACCAATGAATTATAACAGAATCTTTGTTATCTGGTCTCTTGGAATTTCGTAGTTTCTGTATTGGGTTGCGTTTCTTCTTATCTTTCTGTGCGAAAGTCTCTGGTATCAGCAAAGTCGTTTAGCCTACATTTAATTACGGGAAAATGGTCTGATAAGTCGCGTGGCAATAACGTTATCTATGACGTTGTTTTCATTACTAACGTTATAAGGTTATTTAATGTTGTCTTTCTGTATGATTATCCCTGGACTTAGCAGAGTAGTTTAGCTAGAATTAGAGAAAAATGACCCGGTAAGTCGCGTGCCAATAACGTTATTCTTAACGTTATTTTCGTTAGTGATATTATATAATGTTGTCTTTCTGTATGATGGTCCCTGGACTTAGCAAAGTAGTTTTTCTAGAATAAAGGAAAAATGGCATGATGAGTCGCGTGGCAAAAACGCTATTATAACGTTATAACGTTATTTAACGTTGTCTCTGTACGATCATCCCTGGACATACCAAAATTAGTTTTCCTAGAATTAAGGGGGAAAGGCCTGATAAGTCGCGTGGCAATTACGTTATTCTCAACATGATTTTCGTTATTAACGTTATTTAACGTTGTATTTCTGTACGATAATCCGTGGACTTAACAAATTAGTTTAAGTAGAATTAAAGAAAATTGGCCTGATAAGTCGCTTGGCTATAACCTTGTTTTTAAAGTATCTAGGATAATGTAAGACCGTATTTCAAACTGTAGACTGTACGAAAAATGTGATTGAATCCCACTTTCTAAGGCTATAATGAAAGAAGGGTTGAGATGGCTAGGG
Organism: Artemia sp. Qi Xiang Cuo; assembly: GCF_049724085.1. NCBI lineage: Eukaryota > Metazoa > Arthropoda > Branchiopoda > Anostraca > Artemiidae > Artemia > Artemia sp. Qi Xiang Cuo. The sequence continues at coordinate 12,146,902 of NC_142809.1, read as the reverse complement.
CACGCTCTGCGGATGAAGGATGACAGATTGCCAATCATCCTTGTTGGCCAACCGTCTAGAACTAAACGGAAAGCAGGTCATCCTCTTCTGGGGCGGGAGGGTGTCATAAAGAAAGATTTAAAGGAAATGGGAACTTCCTGGGAGGGTGTAAAGAGGGAGGCATTGAATACATTGGGATGAAGGAAGAGTGTGCGTATCTGTGTTGGCCTCAGGCCGCTTGGTGCTGCGCTGACTTGTTAGTAGTACTAGTAGTAGTAGGATAATGTAAATACATTTTGATTTTTGAAATGGTTAAGTGGAAACTTAGCAAAAATTGGAGAAATTGAGAATTTAGCTTTTAATTAAAAGGACCTCTATGTGCAGCAGTTATTGGTTTTAGCATGCAACAAAACTAAAATAAAAAATAAGAATGGGTGAAAAATCAGTAAATGTAAGCTAAAACGCATGGTACCAAGCTAAAGAAGATATAGCTTTCCTTTGAAGCTATAGATGTCTCTGACAATCAACAGATTATTAATCTATTGTTACGGATAAAGATCCCTGTCACAAATAACTGGTTTAATAGTCAATTACAAAGGGAGATTTTTTTCAAGCAGAAATACTGTACGAACACAGCAAAAAAACGTTGTTTTTCATTATGCATCAAAGCTCCACCTAATCTACAATTTTGTCTAGTAAATCTTACACAGCAATGCACTTCGTCATGTTCAAAACATTTTCTATGTATCATCACATATAAATTTTAGAGAGAGAGAAAGAGATTTACGGTTCTTACAAAGATATGGTACTGCCCTAGAAACTTTTCAATTGTTAAATAACTGAAAGAAAAATCTCCGCAAATTGCAGTTTTCAGCTAAGAATACCTAAAATAGGTCCAGGAGTCAAATTTCTGTTTTGGCGTCTTGCTTTAACACTTGTTAGGGTAAGACACCCAGTAGTCGGCCATCTGCCTATTCTTGGACATAATCTTTTATACTATTTTAATCACTATTTGCAATGAGCCGTTTGTATGTCCGAGTTTAGGCAGAATTGTCACTTGTTAGTAAATTCAAAAATAGGAGGCGCTGTACAAGTGAAAGTATTTGAATTAGTAACCTACTTGTTCAGAAATTCTTCAGTAATTTTTTGATACAAAAATTAAGTTTCTAGGTGGTATAATACAGTAATTAGAGTAGTTTAAATGTCAAAAATTTTTCAAAGTGATTAAAGTGTCCAACTACTGGGTGCCACTCTGTGTCGTCTCTCTGTGTCGTCTCTGTGTCGTCTCTTTGTCACAGAGACGACACAGAGAGTCGTCGCTTTGTCGTCTCGGTGTCTGAGTCGTCTCTGTGTCGTCTCTTACCCTACTATTAAAACTTTTGCAACACTTTTGATTGTCGAGTGACATGATGGCACAACCGTGTATGATATATCCGTAAATATTTTCAAAGATTAAGAAAAATTCAATTTTTAATGTTTTTTTTTGGGGGGGGGGGTGCACCATGACTCCAAGGTATCTTGGAGACCTCTTCTAGGGACCTAATTAGGGCGGTTGAAGGTTTTATAAACAATGTTTTAAAGGCAGGGAATATAATTTTTATCATTGATTGTTCCCTGTACAGGGACTACCAAATTTTCGTCAGTTTTGCCACATTGAACAGTGAAAACAAATAAGCAACACCAGCAACACCGTCTTTTCATCTATAAAATTTCAACAACAACAACCTTTTCATTCTCTAAGGAATCAACTACATTTTCAAAAGAAGCCAACAACTGCTTAAGCTGTTTGGTTCCAGATTTTTTTATCTTTTCTATTTATTGATTTTCTCCCCAAGTTTCTTTCTTCTTTAATTTGGTGCCTGCTATTCAACTTTATTGAATTTAATTTTAATGGTAAAGAACTGCATATGCAGTCGTGCAATTTGTGGTAGCATCGCACGTCAAATAAAAAAAAAGAAGTAAAAATTGGCGAAAAGTCTAAAAATAGATGGCACCAAATAGCTTGTGGAAGTGTAGTTTCCCTTTGAAGGTCTAGTTGTCTTACAGATTCAAAATATTATTAATGCTAAATTTTTTTTGTTATCAAGTAGTATCAGATTTAACTATTAGTTTTTTAGTATTTATTATCATGTTTCAGCGTTGCAACGCTGGCGAAAATAATTTTGAAGTAACCCAAACGAAAATTCTTAGAAAACCTTGGTTTTCAGGTATTAAAATGCCTAATATAAATTTATTTTAGTAAATTATATTATTTTATAAAACAATTATCTTATTAAAATTTCTTTCTATTTATTTTATTTTATTATCAAAAATTTGTTTTATTTCACATCATTTATAAATCATTTAAAATTTGTTTTGTTTTGATGTCCTTGGTATTTTAACGACTATAATAGGATTAAGTAGTCTAAATAATTTTTGCGATAAGGGTTGTGGAGTAGTCCCAATATCCATGCTAATCACCAGTCCTGGAGCTAGTTCAATTTTAGACCTATTCGAAAGAGGGTTCTAATATTACAATGCAAAATTAAAGACTTCTGCAACATTTTTTTCTCTTTCGAGTGTATCACAATTTAGAAGTATTGAATATTTTCAAGGGAAGTGTATCTAATCCGAACCCTTGTTCTCGTTTTGCTTTGCAGATACTTATTAGACAGTCGTAGCTGGCGCGGTCGTCCGCGGTTGGGGTAGGAGGATGTCTTAAATAAAGATGTAATTGAAACGGAAACTTCCTGGGAGGGTGTAAAGAAGGAGGCTTTGAATAGATTGGGATGGAGGAGCGTGCGCAGCTGTGGTGGCATCAGGAGGCTTGGTGCTGCGATGTTGTTTGTAGTAGCAGTAGTATCATCTTAACCAAAATAAAAGAGTGTATCCAAAAATTTTGTAATTTTGTAGCATTTTGGGTTAGATGTGTTTCTGTTATTCTCTTTCCCTCTCTCTATTTAATCTAATTTATTTTAATCCCTACTAATCATCAGGCTTATTTTTTAATTAATGCAATAAAATTTCAGGAAGTGTTAATATAAATTTTAATTGATAATTTTTAAATGAATAATTGTTTTAATAAATAAGTGTTTTGTTAAATTAAAGAATTTTCAGATAGGTTCTTTTTTTTAGCTCCAGAAGTACTGGGACCAGAGAAGTATGACAAAAGCTGTGACATGTGGTCACTTGGAGTTATTATGTACATCCTGTAAGTGTTTAATTCTTACTAGCATAAACCGCTACTACTATTAACAATTCCACGTGGCACCTAGCATCCTGAGGTCAAAACCTCTGCGGAGGTTCCTGCTTCACCCCACATTTCTCAAAGCTTCAATCTTTACTCCTCCTTTCTATTAAGCCCCAACCTCCTTTAAAGTCCGTCCCTTGACCTCTGCCTCTCCTCTTCGTTAACATTTCCCTTGTTCTGTGTTCTTAGTGTTCCGAGCTTGCTGCTGGATTTCAGAGCTACTATGATTCCTTGTTCTAGGTTCTGAGTTTTCCATGGTTTTTGCTACTTATCCAGGATGCTTTTAATAATTGTTCTAGTGTTAGAATTGTCCATGCTTTCTTCCTTTTATCCAGTATGCTTTGAATCATTGTTCGATGTTCCAAGTTTTCAATGTTATCCTCCATTTATCCAGGCTACCTTTAATCATTTTTCTCGGTTTCAAGTTTTCCATGCTTGTTGCTATTGTTTTGAAATTAGCAACTTAGAATAGTCTATAGATTGGTAATTGCAGGTAAAAAAAAAAAGAACAAGCTAAAAAAAGCTTATAGATTGTGAATGCTGTATTAGAAATGGAACCTTGACTTAAATTTGACTTGACTTATTATAAAAGAAACAAAAAGAAATTATGCACTAGAGATAGTCCGAAATTCTGAAATTATTCTTCAGCTTGATCAGTTACCTAAGAAAAAATCTGGTAATATCTTGTGAGCTTCGTTTCGTACTACTTCAAACTCATATAATAAACAACGAAACCACGAAAAACAATAGGCAAATCTTTTTGCAAGACGGTGAAGATAATTTGAATGAATATTTCGGCCCTTTGTCCAAGGGCCGTCCTCAGCAAAACAAAAATATATAAAAGAAAAAAGACTCACAACAACATACAACCAATCAAACCGAAAATCAAATTTTTTTTCAAAACATTTCTGGCATCCTTACTCCAGCAAAGTTCAACCAGGGCTGATAAAAGGTAAGGTAAAACAACGCGATTCAATGAGATGAAAGAAAAATAATTTAAAAACATGTCCTTATTGCTAATCCAGCCTTTTTGGCAACTAACCTCAAAGGTCTTTTTGGGACCGGTTCTGTGTTAATGTCTACTGGTTTTTTAAAATATTTTGTAAGATTATTTTTAATTAAAGTTGTGTATACAGCATTTAGTGTATACTCATATAATCTGATGCAGTTTTTGTTTATTCCTCTAGGTTTTATACAGATTTCAAAGAGGCCTTCTTGGATAATTTTTTTTTAAAACAGCAAAATATACACCAATGAGGAATTATTAAAAATAAAATAAAAAAAAATAAATAAACAAAAACAAAAAATAGAACAAAGTCTAGTCAACGTCCGCATGGTATAAATGATTTTCATGCAAGTGTAAAGCATTTTTGCATATTTACATCCCCCCCCCACCCCCGAAAAGTCAATGTCAGCAAGAAAGCAGTCTCAAATTGAAATATTCTCTGTTAGTTTAAATACACATTATAATAGGTTAAATTGCGATGTGCACAACACCAAATCATTCAACCTCTGTGCAGCAATTTTTTTCTAAAAATCCTGTAGAAAATATTTTCGGGTCATAACAGGTACCAACGTGTTTTATATGCATTTCATAATCCTTTTCTCCGAAGAATCCTGAAAAAAAAATCTGAATTAGTCATTTATTAATCATTATTTAATAAGCATAATTAAGCAATTTAAAACCAAATAAACTCCCAGTTAATACATAAATATATTAAGTTTATAATTTGTGTGTTCCTTGATTAATTAATCGATTATAATTAATCAAGTAATAATGTCTAATTAATTAAGTATAATAATTAAGTATTAATAATTAAGTATAAATTTTTCTAAATCAAGATTTTGGCTCTCTGCAGATAAATACAAAATCAGACGCACAATAACTTGTGGATCATGAACATTTCAGACACGTTTGCTTAAAATATATTCTATTTTATTACTATTTTTAGAACATTTTGAGAAAAAATGTATCATGAAATGTGTGAGTATTAAAACTAAAATTAAAAACCAAACAGTTCTAGAATCATCATTTTAAGGAAGTTCAACCAGAACTGAAGAAAAAAACACGAAACTCATTCGGCAATTCATTCGGGCATGAACTCGTTCGACAATTCATTCGGGAATGAACTCATTCGGCAATTCATTCGGGCATGAACTCATCCGGCAATTCATTCGGGGATGAACTCAGTCGGCAATTCATTCGGGCATGAACTCATTCGGCTATTCATTCGGGCATGAACTCAGTCGGCAATTCATTCGGGCATGAACTCATTCGGCAATTCATTCGGGGATGAACTCAGTCGGCAATTCATTCGGGCATGAACTCATTCGGCAATTCATTCGGGCATGAACTTAGTCGGCAATTCATTCGGGGATGAACTCAGTCGGCAATTCATTCGGGCATGAACTCATACGGCAATCCATTCGGGCATGAACTCATTCGGCAATTCATTCGGGCATGAACTCAGTCGGCAATTCATTTGGGCATGAACTCATTCGGCAATTCATTCGGGCATGAACTCAGTCGGCAATTCATTCGGGCGTAAACTCAGTCGGCAATTCATTCTGGCATGAACTCATTCGGCAATTCATTCGGGCATGAACTCAGTCGGCAATTCATTCGGGCATGAACTCATTCGGCAATTCATTCGGGGATGAACTCAGTCGGCAATTCATTCGGGCATGAACTCAGTCGGCAATTCATTCGGGCATGAACTCAGTCGGCAATTCATTCAGGCATGAACTCATTCGGCAATTCATTCGGGGATGAACTCAGTCGGCAATTCATTCGGGCATGAACTCATTCGGCAATTCATTCGGGCATGAACCCATTCGGCAACTCATTCGGGCATGAACTCATTCAGCAATTCATTCGGGCATGAACTCAGTCGGCAATTCATTCGGGCATGAACTCATTCGGCAATTCATTCGGGCATGAACTCATTCGGCAATTCATTCGGGCATGAACTCATTCAGCAATTCATTCGGGCATGAACTCATTCGGCAATTCATTCGGGCATGAACTCAGTCGGCAATTCATTCGGGCATGAACTCAGTCGGCAATTCATTCGGGCATGAACTCATTCGGCAATTCATTCGGGCATGAACTCATTCGGCAATTCATTCGGGCATGAACTCAGTCGGCAATTCATTCGGGCATGAACTCATTCGGCAATTCATTCGGGCATGAACACATTCGGCAATTCATTCGGGCATGAACTCAGTCGGCAATTCATTCGGGCATGAACTCATTCGGCAATTCATTCGGGGAGGAACTCAGTCGGCAATTCATTCGGGCATGAACTCATTCGGCAATTTATTCTGGCATGAACTCATTCGGCAATTTATTCTGGCATGAACTCAGTCGGCAATTCATTCGGGCATGAACTCATTCGGCAATTCATTCGGGCATGAACTCAGTCGGCAATTCATTCGGGCATGAACTCAGTCGGCAATTCATTCGGGCATGAACTCATTTGGCAATTCATTCGGGCATGAACTCAGTCGGCAATTCATTCGGGCATGAACTCATTCGTCAATTCATTCGGGCAAAAAAAAAGAATCAGAGCGTGTTTTTAATGCGATTCTTGCTTTTTGACAATTCAGCTGCCAAAAGGTTGATGGTTTCAGGACTACTTTTTTCTGTTTGTCTTGGTTTTGTGCAGATTTCTGTGATGCTGATTTGGATAAGTGTTTACATATTTTGCAATCTCCTATTTAAATTAGTTTTTTACTTTATAGGAATATCCTACATTCTTTTCAAGTCCTCTGTATGTAATCTGAATATTTGTATCATTGCGTAATTAGGCATTATTCTACAATTTGCATAAATTTAACTTGCTTTGATTAGATTCGGTTGTAAAATATTTAGGAAGCTTTTCCACGGTAAAGTTGCCTATTGCCCCATAGATGACATACTTTTTTCAACGGCATAGATGTATTTTCCTCATCTATTTCATCTCTTTCATCAGTATTACTTACTTTCCAGTTTATGGAAAGTAAATAATATTGGATTTGTGCGCTGGATTTAGGATCCTTTGTCCGAGAGGAGGAGGGTTCGAATCCTAGTGTACCCAATTATTTGGTTTTGGACGGGGGCCAGTGGCGTGACTCTCTAAGTCTAGCCAGAGTTTACCCAGCTTTAAATGGGTACCTGGAGAAATCTGGGGAAGGTAAACAGGAAGGGTGTGCGAAAGCACAGGATGGTTGGCCTCCATTCCCCCATTGCACTTCCTGGCTGAAGGGCCAAGAAACGGAGATCAGAACCGCCGGTAGGGGCTGTAAAGTCCAATGCCGTATTCTTTACCTTACATTCTTTACCTTTCCAGTTTATGTGGGTATCCTCCATTCTTTTCAAGTCATGGTCAGGCCATGTCCCCTGGAATGAAGAAGCGAATTCGAGCTGGTCAGTACGATTTTCCTGGTCCAGAGTGGAAGGCCATTACTCAGGACGCAAAGGACCTTATCAAGGGACTCCTTCAAACAGACAGCGAAAAGCGGTTGACTATTGATCAAGTAATGCAGCATAAATGGATTGCAGTAAGTTTTGCAGTTTTAATACTCTTGTGTGCAGCTAAAACTGAAGCATGTGGTTACTTTTTCATCCTTTTGCACTGTGTGCCCCTGTATTGCACCAGATGCTGTTTTTGAGATGTCTAACGAGGCGTGTGGTAACTGATACCTCCTATTGCCCTGTATGTTCCCCTATATTGCACCAGATGTTCATAAAAGTATCTTTAAGATGTCTAATGAAAATATTTGACGTTTTTCTTCTTTTCCAATGCTCAGAAATATTTTGTAATTAACGTCAATGTCTTTCTTTTTATGGACAAAGTGCAATTAAAGGCGGTGAGGATCTCTCGTTGGTTCACTGATTGCGTGGCATTGTAGTCATGCGGCGATGATGTTCTATTACTTTTTCTACATGCAACCAAAGCCGTTACTGAGGGGGGAGGGGCAATCGGGTTTGCTGCCACGGGTGCCGCAACTGAGGGATGGGGCTGGGGGAATTCCTACGTTGATCAAATTATTCGCTTTTATTTGTATTTGATTTTTTTATTATATTCGAGCCGGGAGAGGGTGCTCTGATATAATTTCACCAGGGCACCACCAACACTAGGAACGGCTCCGCATCCAGCTATAATTGAAGCATGTGGGAGCTTTTATCTTCCATTGCCCAATATTTATGAATATTCACACAAATACCTTTTAGCATATTTGGTCTTCTGTTTATTTTTCAAAGAAGTAACAACATCCAAGGAAATAATATAAAATTATGAAAAATATAAAAAATAATAAAAAAAAATTAATATAAAAATGAATAATATAACATAAAAAATATTATAAAATCATATAAAAAATAAATAATATAGGAAATAAAATAAAAAATTAAAAGATCGTAAAGGTTGAAAAAAGAGAAAAAGGAAAAGGAAGGAAACCCCATCTGAAAAAGTCGTCATCTTTATTTGGCTTAAAAAGGATATTTACATAAAAAATATAGTTGCATTTTATTTGAATCATGTATCAGAAGATCGTATTTGTATCACTTCTTTTGAACTTGTACGTTGTTTTGTTTCAGCTTGGTTGAAAGTGACTATTATCCTAAGGAGTGTGTCTAGAACTTTGACAAAATAACAATGATAGTTTTTCAGATGTTTTCTTTCATTATCTCTCTTTTTTCTTTTTATATACCTATTTTCATCTTGAACCCTCACAATCTGGTTAATAAGACCTGATTCGTATTAGCGTAGCTTAGGGTACCAGACCCTACACTAAGCTAAAACGTGGTGTTCAAGACCTGAACACACGTTAGAAAAAAACTAAAAGGGTTATTTAAAACTTAAATTGCTGAAGTACTATTTATGTTATACTTAATAGTAATATTTATGTTTCTAATAATATAATAATTAATTTTAGTAATAATAATTTGAGTTACGTTATATTAAATGTATTAAATTTAAATTATATTATATTAAATAGTCAAACACTAACCGAACTAGTTCATTAAAGAATCTTTACTTTTAAACTTCTTAACAAGGCCTGATTCAGGGTTTTCTCCGTGTGGGGGGGGGGGTCAAATTCTTCACAAATGCGTCAAAATTTGTTTATACGCAATTGTTACCTTTTTACGAGTCGGCCAAAATTTGGACACAGCCTTGCTTCTTAAGATAAATTAGGCTTCTCAAGTTTTTTAATCTAGAAATAATTTTGGCCAGTGGTTACCAAAAATACTCTATGCTAAAGAACCTAGTAGAATAGACTATACAAATTATAGAATATTATATATATATATATATATATATATATATATATATATATATATATATATATATATATATATATATATATATATATATATATATATATATATATGTATAAATTATAGAAAATTATAGAATAGTTTACTCGAAATAAAAGATGGATGCCAACCTTCATTTACATTACTCTTGCACTATGTCTGACACAAAAACCAATTAAAAACAAGCTTATCTGAAATACCATTCATCGTGTATATATAGAAATGAAAATAAATAGTGTTACCTTGTTCTACCTCAGTGTCTATAAGGATTTATGTAGGTCAGTTATTATTTGTCTATATTTTTCAGATGAACAAGTCTCTAATAAACAGAGAAATAAACAGCTTAAAATTCGGATTTTGGTTGATAATTATTGTAATGTTGCTTTCCTAAATCATAAAAGATTTCTTTGGTTGCTGGCAAATATTCAGGCCACATTAGGGGGGGGGGGGTTGAGCCCCCCTTCCCCGAAATATTTTCTGAAGTCGTAAAAACGTAACAAAATGCATAGAAATTTTTTTTATGCGTTTATAAAAGTTTTATGTGTAACCCCCCCCCTCGGAACAAAAATCCGGGAAACGGCCCAATAAGTTTAATAAGTGAATAAGCTCATAAAATAGGTCGATTTCAGTCACATATTTTTGTTCTTTCCAGGATTGGAGGGAGGGGGCTTTGAACGGCCTTAGAAACTCATTTCAGTTTTTTAACACTGTTTAATAATGTTCAGGCAAACAGATAGCTTAGATATGGAAAAACACTGAATTATTTAGGTTTTTTTTTTAAACCTTATTTGCTGCAAATTAAAATCTAAATAAAATACAACGTAAATAAAATATAACGTAAATAAAATACAAATGAAATAAATTACAAATGTAAATAAAATAAAATAAATCAAAATAACAACTATGTGTGATAACTGTAGCTATTGAAATTATCCTTAGAACTTGCTATTCTACTAATGAAAAAGATTTAGCTCAAATAAATCTGACTACTTTAGATGTTATCGATAAGTCAAATTAGTAAATAAATTCATAAAACAAGTCGATTATAAGGTCGCACATTTTTTTTCTTCCAGGTGTGGGGGAGGGGGCTTTGAACAGCCTTAGAAGTGTATTTCATTTTCTGGCACTTATTGTTGACTCAAAGTAAACAGATAGTTTAGATATGAAATTATTCCGAAATATTTTAAGTTTGTTTTTAACATTCATTTGTTGTAAATTGATATATAAATAAAAATACAATGATGTGTGATATATGTAGCTACATATCCTATATACATCTGTAATATTTTTGTATATCTGTCATTACATATTATTTCTTTTTCAAAATTAAAAAGTTTATAACAATTACTATAGTGTGCATCTGTTTAAAAAATTAAATTACAAGATTAGTTTAAAAATTAATTCAATAAAAATTTAATGAAAAATTAAAAGATTTTAAAAAAGCAGAGCATTTGGGCATATTTTAGTCTATTTCTATTGTCTTGATGAAAAGTTTTACCCAATCATTATGTATATGCTGTTAATTCACCGACTGTGTTTCCCTAGCAATGTACTGCGGTTCCTGCTACTCCTCTCACTACCCACATCATTCTTCGGGAAGACGGTGACGTCTGGCCTCAAGTGCAAGAGGAGATGACAAATGCCTTGGCAACAATGCGCGTGGATTATGATCAAGTTAATTTGAAGCCAATAAATTCATCTAGTAACAAGCTCCTGTCGAAAAGACGAAAGGGAGCTGTGGCTCCCATTGAAGAGGAGCATATGGCGGTTTCGTAAATATGGCTCTATTCTTGAATGTGATATAAGTCAAGTGCAATTTATAAAGAGGGTGTTGGCATTTTAGGCGTGGATGAAGTTTTTTCTTTAATTTTTTCATAGGTTAATGAACACATGGAAACACTAGTCTTTTGGGCGGTGTTCGTAGGCTAGTTAGCGGAACATGATTAGTCTTCGAAATGACACATGCGATTATCATAAGCGAATAGAAGCCGCTGGTGGGAAAAATTCAAATTCAAATTGTTCCACTCGTGGCTGAAAAGCAAATGGCTTTAGATTTGATATTTGCGATTATCGGTGGGAAATAGAGGCCGCTAGTGCAAAGTACTCCTGGCTACTAATTTTTAGTGTCAATTTCAAATTGTTCCACTCATGGCTGAAAAGCAAATGGCTTTCCATCTGATATTTGCGATTATCAGTGGGAAATAGAGGCCGCTAGTGCAAAGTACTCCTGGCTACTAATTTTTAGTGTCAATTTCAAATTGTTCCACTCGTGGCTGAAAAGCAAATGGCTTTCCATCTGATATTTGCGATTATCGTAGGGAAATAGAGGCTGCTAGTGCAAAGTACTCCTGGCTTGTGGTTTTTAGCGCCAAATTCAAATTGTTCCACTCGTGGCCTAAAAGCAAATGGCTTTTCATCTGATATTTGCGATCATCGTTGGGAAATAGAGGTCGCTAGTACAAAGTACTCCTGGCTAGTAATTTTTAGCGCCAAATTCAAATTTTTGCACTCATGGCTTTAAAGCAAACTATAGATTTCTCTGTTTTCCTCATTTTGTCAATCACAAACTGACTAGTGTTTTTGAATTTCTTGCAAGGTAATAACTGAGACTCAATGATTAATACTAGTTTATTGAGGTAATCTGATTACATGCTTCCATTTGAAACAATGGAAGCATGGTCAGTTTTCAAATAACTTGCTTTTTCAGTTATTCGCAATAACTTTCACTAGTCGGTCTCCTCGGCCAGCTTTTCGTTCCAGAATATTCACGACTGTGGTTCCTTTGCTGTACACGATTTTTTTTGCAAATATTGCAAAAAATTGCGCACTGGTGTACTGAAGGATAACCGTTTTTGGAATTATCAAAATTTAAAAGAAATTTAGTCTTTACAAAGTGGACCTGAAATTTTTATTAGTAAGTATTTTTTTAGTCAAATTAACGTAGCCTATTATACAAAAAAGGTTATTTACAAATTTATAAGCCATGTACTCAAGGGTAAATGTTTTTGGAATATCCAAAATTTAAAAGAATTATAGTTTTTACAAAGTGGACCTGAAAATGTTATTAGTAACTATTATTTCATTCAAATTAACGTAGCCTATCATACAAAAAGGTCATTTGCAAATTTTAAGCCACATCCTCAAGGATAAATGTTTATAGAATTCCCAAATTTTAACAGAAATATAGTTTCTACAAAGTACACCTGAAAATTTTTATTAGTAACTATGATTTAATTCAGATTAACGTAGCCAATCATACAAAAAGGTTATTTGCAAATTTTAAACCAAATCCTCAGTGATAAATGTGTAAATGTGTATAAAATTCCCAAATTTTAAAAGAAATATAGTTTTTACAAAGCAGACCTGAAATTTTTATTAGTAACTATGACTTCAGTCTAATTAACGCAGCTTATTATACAAAAGAAAATCATTTACAAATTTTAAATTGCATCCTCGATAATAAATGTTTGTAGAATTCCTAAATTTAAAAAAAATGTGGTTCGTACAAAGTGGACCTGAAATTTTTATTAGTAACCAAGATTTCAGTCAAATTAACGGAGCTTATTATACTAAAAAATTATTTACGAATTTTAAACCCTGTACTCAATGATGTTTGTAGAATTCCTAAATTTAAAAGAAATATAGTTTCTACAAAGTGGACCTGAAGTTCTTATCAGTAACTATGATTTCAGTCAAATAAACGGAGAATATTATACAAAAAACTTATTTACAAATCTTAAACCATATACTGAAGGATAAATGTCTGAGATCTCTACTTTTAAAAGGAATACAGTTTTTACAAAGTGAACTGGACATTTTCAATAGTAACTATGATTTTGATCAAATTAACAAAGCCAATCATACAAAAGGTTAAATTTAGATAATTTCGGAGACCACATTGCCTTTCCATGACGATAACATGAAAGTCCAAAATAGGGATAAAATCCTTTTTAATAGACAGTGTATAATACATTTCACAAAAAATACCAGATATTTCGGTCTCATATACAGTGACCGTCATCAGTAGTAAAACTGTTATCGTCATGTTAAGGCAGTGTTAGATAAGTCAAAAAATTTTACTAAATTTCGGCCGATTTTGTAAAATTTCTGCCCAAATTTTCGTCTTCGGCGAAAATTTTACCGAATACCAAAAACGTTGGGTGGTTATTAACAAGGCATTGCAAAGAAAATACTATCCTTACCTGAATAAAAAGATGCAAAAGAGATACTACAGAGGGAATCTCCCGCCTATATTCTCCCTTTAGATTTTGAAAAATACCTTTTTAGGGGGTACTTTCCTAAGTTTTTTTGTATGCTTCCATTGAAGAAAAAACGAAAAAAGACGAACTTTTGGAAAGGCAGTCGTACAGTCACTGTATATGTGACCGAAATATCTGGTATTTTTGTGAATTTCTATATACTGTCTATTAAAAAGGATTTTTTCCCTATTTTGAACTTTTATTTTAAGGTTAAATTTGCAAACTGTAATAATGTATGCAAACTTAATTGCTCAGACCTTGTTAATTGCAGGGAATTTTTAATGACTTTGGATGACTTAAGTTGAATATCTTTCAGGTAGAGTTGATGAGTGATATATCTTAGTACCTAATCTGTTCCAAAAAATTTTTGTTGAAGTAAAACGGATGAATAATCCAATTTTATCAAATTTTTAAGTAATGGTTAGGGATAGCTGTTTTTTTTGGGGGGTCGGGCCATTTGAGGGTATGGTTATGGGTAGTCCCTTGGTCTCTTGTCCTCTCACAAATGGCGTTTCTTGCTGCATGGGTTTGCAATTCGCACATTCTGTGTTTGATTCTTTAAATTCAGACACGCTTGTCTGAGGGTTGTTTAGAATTACGAGCTTAGAATTGTTTGTTAAGCTTTAATTTTGTGCCATGCGTATTATTTTTTATAGGAGGGGGGGCCTGCCTTATGTATCTTTATGTTCATTAATCTATGCTGTAATGCCAAGTTTAAATTCTGAAACTTCTTATTTTCCCTAATTTCTTTTATTTATATTTTCTTTCGAAGGTAAAATAATCTCTTTGTATTTTTGATTTATTAATTTGGACCTGGCTAGGAAATAGTTTATAGTCAAAATATTTTAGATTCGCGTTTAATTAGTCCGAAAAAACTGTTTATTTTCGCTATTTATAAATAATTTTGAGTTTGTAAACCATCATTATAATTTTTACTTTTTGTTTCCGTGCAATATTGGCTACTTCAGTGTCACACTGTTCTGACAGAAGGCGCCCTTTTTGCTAAGAGAAAACAAGTAGGCGGCGCCCCTGTGCGAATTCGGCAGAGTGTGCAAGGCAGAATAAAATTATCTAGACTAGTACCACAGCTCAAAATAGAATTTACCTATATTTTAAAATTTAAATAAAATTTTATTGCCTGGAGAAAGGGATTTTTTAACTTTGATCCAAAACACCCTTAAACGTTGAAGCTATGAAAATCTTCAACTTTGACCTTGGAAGGAAACCGAATATTCGCCTACACGAACACATTGCTAATTTTTATTTGGTCGACGTGAAATCCAGCTGCCGAAGCGAATTTCGCCTCCTGTCAAAACCTAGCTTCAGTCCTAAAACTATTTAGAGAATCAGCATAAGTATTTTTGCTAAAACAAAGTGACATATAACGAATAAAATTCCGTATTCCGTATAAACGTATGAACGTATAATAACGTATAAAACGAATTCCGTATAAACGTATTCTAACGAATAAAATTCCGTTATTAAATGAAGGATGCCTACCCTCCACCGGTAAAATTTACATATCCTTTTTAGTCCTTTTATCCTCAAATATGAAGCAATTGAAATTTATTCGAAGTTATGCGAAGAATGTGAAGCATGAAAAGTTGATAACTAATTTGTGGACAAGATATTAGGGGGCAGTGTTTTTATTGGGCCGAACTTCTTAATCATTTTTATGAAGTTTTAAGTATAGTAAAGGTACCTTCAGGGAGGAGCCATTGGGTGATAGCTCCTTGGGAAATATCGAAAAAGTATCAAAAGAAAAAATCAGAAATACTCCCATTTAAAACCTAATAAAAACAAAAGTTCTTGTTGTGCTTGTCGTCATTTCCAAGAAAATTTCCTGGTGATGCTCTTAAGTCAGAGGTTTTTGATTTATATAGAGAGCCCTTGCTTGGTTTTTCTTACTAGCTTGCATTAGAACTTGACTTTGAATAATATTATTATTTGATTTCCATAATTATTCATCATATTGTTCGTGAAATTCCTTTTAAGTTTTCTATACCTGGTCTAGAAACTGCTCTTTTAACGGATTTACCCCCCCCTTCCTTCGGAAATTTCAAATAGCTGGCCTAATATTTGTAGTGTTAATGAATTGTACCTCCCCCCCCCTCTTGCCAAAAGAGAAAGTTCGTGTCAGTTATTAACATTTCAAAAAGTTGAAAAGTCAACTGTTTTCTGTTTCTGTGTTCAGAAAATCGTTCTAAAAATATTTCTGTGGTCATAAAATGTTTAAAAGATTGGATAATAGATCTTTGACAGAGGAGAATAGGTATATTAATAAAATTATTATATCCTTGTATTCAGGGGGTGGGGGATTGTCTGCGGGGGAAATAGCCTAGAACCTTGTATTCAAAGATAGAAGGGGGCTCCCAGCTTTTTCTGTCCCCTGTAATACCATCATTCTTAATGTCTGCTTTCAAGAAGTGTTCAACTCGCCTATTGTTTACTATTTTGAAAAATTTACACCCCCCCCTTCTCCAGGAGAAAAACAGGCATGGATGCCTGCCATTAATATTACATAAAGCTTCAAACACAACTGTTTTCTGCTTTTTGGCAATGCTTAAGAAATCAAAAATGGATCCTACCTAAAAGAATCTGCTTTGACTTAAAAACGGGTCCGGTCCTGACGGAATGGATATACAAATGTTTACAGTAAGCACAACAATTACACGATAGTTCATAAAACAGTGTGTTTTATTTAGTACAAACCGTGTAGATGCCTTAAATGGTTTTCTTCGTTTCAAGAGGCTATATTTAAGAAATCATGAAGGGCTATTTTCTAATTGATATTTTCTTGTTGTGATTGTGCGATTTGGATACTCGTTCTGTGCTTTTTTTCTTTAAAAACTAAATTGGAACTTGAAAATTGTTACTAATAGGAATTATAGGCTGCATCAGTCATCAGTTTATCAGTCATCGAGTCATCAGTTGAATTTATGTATTTCCTTAGAAATATTCCTTGTATGCATGTTAATTTGTAAGATACTTCAGTTAAGTTCTGGATATTTTAAGACCGTTTGGAAAAATTCCTTGGTACCGTTAAAATGGTTGGTTTGAAATATAAAATTTGTGTATTCGTCGTATTTTTTTTTAACACTGGACACAATATTATGGGACAAAACTCTGGGGCTAACTGTGGACAAGATAGTTTTTTTTTGTTTTTTTTTAAGAGTAAATGAAGTTCTGTCTTAATTGAGATAAAGATGATTTTTTGCCTCTAATTGTTTTTTTTTATGCCTTATGTTTTTCTGTATTGACCCAGGTTCCAATATCGCTTATTGGAATTAATTGCAATTACTTGTTGATTAAGCGTAATTATTATGCTCGTATTTATTAGTAAAAATTAATCTTACGTGAGTATTCGAAAATCAAAGGAATAGTCGAAGTCTAGTGGGCTTCCTTTTCTTGGTAATTCCAGACCCAGAGATCATACCCGCCTTTAGGAACGAACATACTGTAGTTCTGACGCAGGGACCTTAGTAGTCAAGAAGCGTCGTTAATCCGACTACTTACTTTCTTGTCTAGTGGTCTGACTTTACCTCTCACCACGCCTGTGTTGTTCCTATCGTACCAAAAACTATATATGAAATGAAAAAACTTTTAAGTTTTTTTTTAAGTAGCTACGTATTAGAAAATACGGAGAAAATTTTTAGAAAATTTTTCTAAGTAGCTTCGTAGCACCTTTTAAGAAAGGATCTAACAGGAAGATTTTTAATTTATCCTGATAGATAAATATATCAAGAATATTCTATCTAGAGAAGACGAATTACAGTTTATTGAGCTCTGACAGACAGTACGCAATGCAAAGATTCTAATTGCCTATTGAACGCAAAAAATTGCAAAAATCAAATGCAATAAGCTTCTTGAACGTTAACTAGTTGAGAAGTTATTGGAAAAATAAAGTTTTGAAACTTGACCCCTGCTCATTTTTCAACAGAAGTTCCACCGTAGACACGTACTCTGAACTTTCTTTTCACGAAAAGCAAAAAAACAGGCGAATTATAGTGGAAATTAAGAAATTTCACTGAAAATGACAAAAAATACCGGAATTCAGAATGTTTAACGTTCCACGAAAAGGAATTAGTCAATGCCGGTGAACAAAAGCATTACATTAAAGCATTGTCTTTAATGTCTGTCTCAGAATTCATTTATTGTTAGTATATTTAGTTTTTTCGTCATTATTTTCGATCTAGGACAATGGATAACACAAAATTATTATGATTTTACGGGCAAAATTTGTTGCTATCTGCCATTTTGTGACTGAATATAGCAATAAGTAATTACTGATCATAAGTGATAATTGAATTACGGAACATCCCCTTAATTTTGAAACCTATTCAGTATGAATAGGATAATTTCCTAAATTTGATACTAAAGGCCTTTCACGATTTTTAAGATTTTTCTCACTCAAGGATTTTGAATATAATATCGACCATGTAGCTGGTAAATTAATATCAAATCTATTAGTGTGTCTCCTGTTAGAATTTTGTCATTAAATTTGCTTTTTATCTAGTTTATCAATGCATGAAGTTAAAATTTAGTTATAAAATATATTAAATAAGAAAAAGATTATGTTACATAATGTTGACAGTGGCGATAATAGAGGGGATTTTTTTTTCTTTCCTCACCCTCCTAGATTTTGAAAAACAAGTTCCCCCCACCCCTAAATTCTTGTGAATTGGTGCCATTGGAAGTTGACCAATCCAGGATCATTAATGGGAATTTTAACGTAAAATTTAGAAAAAAAAATTCGCATCAAGTAGAAGGGCAATTTGGTGTGTAAACTTTACTAAAAATCTTAGCAGGGCTAACTACTTTAATAGTAAAAATTTCTGGATAAATTAGGTTTTATATGTATTTTTTTTTCTATTGGCAATTTAGTTGTCAAATCTTATATTGTACTTAATAGTGCGTTCGGGCTTTCCAAGATTACTTATCCGAGAGCCCGATTACTTATTCTTTGATTTTCATGAGACGTATATGACGTCATAGAATAGTTGTATTACTAATCCAGGATAACTTAGGATATGTGACATCATATATAAACAAAAATTTATTCTTCTTAAAAAAAAAATGGAAAAAATATGTGAAACTAAATGTAGAGATAAAAATACGACAGTAATTATGAAAGTCGGCACACCTTCAGGGGTTTCTAAATAAACTATGTTTATAGTGGAGTACATGTGGTTAATGTTGTTATTCCCCTAGAAGCCTAAATTGTTTCAGTTGACGGATAAGTATTTGTTGTTATCTTTTACGGATTATATCCCGGAAGTTAATATTAACCAGATTACTCGGATAAGGGATGCTCGAACGCACTATTAAATTTTTGTTTGCAGACTTGAAAGCGTTTTCGTGCCATCTATTTCAAATTTTTAGTGCCTTAAGAATTTTATTATATTTGCTGTCCGAGTGAATGTTTTTCTTCCTGTTTTGTGAAATATTAAATAAAGACGTTTAGAAAACTCGATAATAAGATTTACTTTATTGATATATCGAGGTCGTTAAGGCCAATAGACGTACCTGACTTTCAACCAAAAGTAAAGAACAACACTAAAACTTAAAACGAACAGAAATTATTTCGTATAGAATTATTCCTTATGTATATTGAGGAAAGGTTCGTTCCCGTCCTCAATACCTTTACTCTTCACATTCAAGTTTTTTTTTAGTACTTTTAGAAAAGCTTCTTATTTTAATTAAACAGCCCTTGTGTTTCAGGAGTCGTTCTTAAAAAAAAGGTACAAATAATCAAAATTTTGCGTAAAGAGTTAGGTATTGGGGAGGAGGCGAACCCCTTTATATATGGAATAGTTTCTGTTCGTTTCAAGTTTTAATGTTGCTCCTTACTTTTAGTTGAAAAACATGTTGTTGTTTTGTATTTAATCTCAGATCGTTCTTTCAAATAATACCAGGAACTATGTCTCCCCCTCCACGAAAATTTCCGGACAATTCCTCTAGAACATCTCCACATGCACAATTGAGTCAGCAAAGAGAACCCAAGACAAATAGATATAATTTTGCAATTTTCCTCTAGAACATCTCCACATGCACAATTGAGTCAGCAAAGAGAACGCAAGACAAATAGATATAATTTTGCATAGGAATTCTGTCAAATAACTCTAGTGTAAAATTTCTCATGGAAAGCACCCCCCCCCCCCCCCCGGAGACTTCCCTTCCCGCGAAAGTCTCACCGTGGAAACCCACCCCCTGCAGAAAATCCCACTAAAAATGTCTGTATACTTTCCAATGAACTATACTATGCGTAAACAATGGGATAATTTTACAACTTACAACCCTTTCCCGGGGGGCTCTGGGGGGGGGGGTCATGTCACCCTCAAAGGCATAGGTATTGGATCTTTTAACTATTCTGAGCAAAATGACTATTTCAAAATTTTTCATCGAACGACTTAGGGGAAAAAGGGGGCAAGGGAGAGGGACTAGTTGCCCTCCAATATTTTCGGTCACTTAAAAGGGACACTAGAACTTTGATTTTCCGTTCTAAAGCGCCCTCTCCCGATATTCTAGAACCATTGGTTCGATACGATTACCCCTGAAAAAAAAAACAAATTAACATGCATCCGTGATGTTTCTTCTGGTGAAAAATACGAAATTCCCCTTTTTTGTTGATGGGAGCTTGGAACCTCTACAGTAGGATTGTCTGATATGCTGATTCTGGTGGTGTATTTTTCATTAAAATTCCTTGACTTTTTGGAAGCATTTCTTCCCTTTCTCGAAAATCAAGCAATTTTCTCGAGGCTCGTAGCTTTTGATGGGCAGCACTAAACTTAATGAAAAGGATTTTTTTTTGGGGGGGAGGGGGGTTACACAAAAAAAAACTCAAAAACGCATAAAAATTTGCCTATGTTCTTTTATGTTACGTTTTTACTAGCCGGAAAAAATCCCCCCCCGCCCCGAAATTATAGAAGGTATATATATAGAGTAAGCATAAAAAGCCAATTCTTTTAACGTATCTGTTGATATCAAAACTGTATTTTTTAGAGTTTCAGTTACTATTGAGCTGAGTTATTCCTTACATACAGTTCGTTACCACGAACTGTTTGAAATCCATCAAGTCTGAATTGACCTTACTTTAGCCTCGCTGCTTCATAAATGGATTATTCAATAAAGCTTGAATGTTTTTCTTTCTGTTTTGTGAAATATTAAAATTAAAGACTTCAACAAAATCGATAATACGACTTGTGTTGTTAAGGCCAATGGGCGTATCTGACTTTAAAAATCATCAGGAGGTCAAAATTAATCTAACAAAACTGTTTTAGCCTTGCTGCTTCATAGGTGGGCTATTTAGTGAAAGATAAATCTTTTTCTTCCAGTTTTACGAGATACTAAAACAACGACTTTTAGAAAACTTGATAACACGAATTAATTTATAGATATATCGATGTTATTATTGCTAATGGGCGTATCTGACTTTAAAACCCATCAGGTCAAAATTAACCTTACAAAGCTGCTTTAGCCTTGCTGCTTCATAGGTTGGTTATTGATTACAGAGGCGGCCTTACTGGTGCGCGGGGCGTTGTGCAGCCGCCACTGCACGGGGCCTGACGTTGAGGTCATAATATAGCGGGAGCAATAATAATGTAGCCTCCAGCGTTAGCGGTAGCAGTGTGATTCCTAGGGTTCAGCGGGAACGTTGTGGTTTTGACAAGAGGGCAGATAATAACCACGCAGCGACGAAGGGTGCTGCATCCTTCTATCGCTTATAAGTTATTCTCTGCGCAGACAGTAGAGTTTGCTCTGCGGCATTTTGCGTTATGAAAATGAATATATTACGTGTTTAAAAATACTTTCACGCTGCAATAAAACTAAAATAGGACATAAATATGACGCTTTTTCTGTGAGGCCCCTCTTAAAGTCATCAAATCACTCATGTGATTGTAATTCGTGACATAATTGGCCCTGTTAGTGCAGGGGCCTGCTAGGTGCGAGGCTTCTGTGTGGTCACACCACTTGGCACCCCCAAAGGCCGGCGCTCATTGAGTGAAACTTGAATGTTTTTCTTTCTATTTTGTGAAATATTAAAATTAAATACTTCAAAACAATTGATAATACGACTTATGTTGTTAAGGCCAGTGGGCGTATCTGACTTTAAAAATCATCAGGAGGTCAAAATTAATCTAACAAAACTGTTTTAGCCTTTGCTGCTTCATAGGTGGGCTATTTAGTGAAACATAAATCTTTTTCTTCTGGTTTTGCGAGATATTAAAACAAAGACTTTTAGAAAACTCGATAACACGAATTAATTTATTGATATATCGATGTCGTTATTGCTAATAAGCGTATCTGACTTTAAAAACCATCAGGTCTAAATTGTCCTTTAAAAGCTATTTTAGCCTTGCTGCTTCATAGGTTGGTTATTGAGTGCAGAGGCGGCCTTACTGGTGCGAGAGGCCTTGTGCAGTCGCCACTGGGCGGGGCCTGACGTCGTGGTCATAATGTAGCGGGAGCAATAATAATGTAGCCTTCAGCGTTAGCGGTAATAGTGTGATTCCTAGGGTTCAGCGGGAACGTTGTGGTTTTGATAAGAGGACAGATAATAACCACGCAGCAACGAAGGGTGCTGCATCCTTCTATCGCTTACAAGTTATTCTCCGCGCTGACTGTAGAGTTTGCGCTGCGGCATTTTGCATTATAAAAAATGAATGTATTACGCGTTTAAAAACTCTCTCACGCTGCAGTAAAACATAAATATGACGCTTTTTCTGTGAGACCCTTCGTGAAGTCACAAAATCACTCACGTGATTACAATTCGTAACATAGTTGGTCCTGTTAGCGCAGGGGCCCGCTAGGTGGGAGGGCCCGGTGTGGTCACACCACTTGCCACCCCCAAAGGCTGGCGCTCATTAAGTGAAACTTGAATGTTTTTCTTTCAATTTTACGAGATATTAAAACAAAGACATTTAGAAAACTCGATATTACTTTATTCGATATATCGATGTCATTAAGACCAATGGGCGTATTTGACTTCACAAACCATCAAGTCTAAACTGACCTTACAAAGTTGTTTTAGCCTTGCTGCTTCATGGGTGGGTTACTCACTGAAACTTGAATTTTCCTTCCTGTTTTGCGAGATATTATAACAAAAACGTTTATAAACTCGATAACACGAATCACTTTATCAATATATCGATGTCATTAAGGCCAATGGACGTATCTAACTTAAAAAACATCAGGTCTACGTTAACCTTTGAAAGCTGTTTCAGCATTGCAGTTTCTGAATCTTACGGATTTTTTTTTCTATAATTATTTATTTTTTACTGAATGTGTATTCACTTCATTATTTGTTTTTTGATATATTTGACATATTTTGGATGTTTTTTTGACATATTCTTAAAGGTATAATTGTGATCCTTGGCTTTTTATTTATTTATTTATTTTTTTTTTTAGAACGGTATTCAGAGACAGGTTTCAATGTAAGTTTAGTTCGTCTCTCATTATAAAACCTACTTGCATCTGACTTATAATCAGCAGAGCCTCGGACTCCTTTTTTTCTAGCGCATTTACGACTTAAGTTTTAACTACAATTCAATTTTTAAATTTACTTGTATTTTTAAATTATCACTACTATTAAATCTTTTAAGTATTAGGTCTAAACAACTTAAAGTTAGAATGATTCGTAAATGTTTCGTATTTTAAATACGGTTTGATTTTCAAATTTACTATTATTTTTGAATTACAATTAATTTCAAAATCTTTTTAAAGTTTTAAATTTAGAAAATTTAAAGTTAGGACAACTCGTATATGACTTAATTTTGAAATTTACCGTTATTTCTAAAATTACCACTAAATTCCTCAAGCTTTAAATTTAAACAACTTCAAGTTAAAATAACTCGTAAATGACACGAACTTGAAACATGATTTGATTTTCCCATTTACCATTTTTTTTATTATTATTATTACCATTAAGTCCTCAGAGTTTAAAATTTACCATTTCGATTTCTTTCTACAGAAAAACGACATGATAAAGGTACGAAATTTGTTTTTATTATAATATATTATACCACAGTAAAGAGGCGGATATTTGAGGGGCAAAGCCATCACAAAAGGGTCACTGGGAGACTGACTCCCAAATAAAATGCTTACTTTGACTTAGGTCTTCCCACGCCGGCTGGCGCATAAGGCGACAACGTTGCCTCTCCGTGGCGACCTCTCTCGTGCTTTTGACCAAAGTTCTTCGAACGACGATTTCAAAAGCGCAGCATCCTTCTAATGGCATTTCCTAGTGTTGTCTTCTGTCGCCCACGTCGTCTGATGCCAGATGGAACCCAACACCACTAGGCGACCCTCACCCATCCGCACCACGTGACCCCAATATTGCCATCGGTTAGTTACAATTCTATCGATCACGAGCGGCTTCTTTGTCTTTTCATGCATAGAGGTGTTAGTGAGCTTATCAATCCATTGGATACCAAGGATGCGCCGAAGACAGATGTTCTCAAAACCCAAGATTTGCTTTTCCAGATGATTAGTCAACGCCCAAAATTCGCAGCCGTACATTAGTACGGAGAGAACGTTATTATTGAAATGCCGGAGTTTGAGCTTTAGGGAGTATGATGGATATCTCCACACATTTCTTAGTTTATTGAAGGCGCTTCCTGCGCATGCAATGCGTGTAGCAATTTCTGGCTCAAGGCTACCATCATATTTAATGACACTACCAAGGTACTTGAACTCATCAACTGTCTCTAGTGCATCTGATCCGATTTTAAGCGGTGGATTACGCAGGGTATTGACGCTGTTTCGCATGACTTTTGTTTTCTGTGTACTGGTTGACAGACCAACTCTCCCGACCATACTGGAGAGTACCGCGATATCATTTTATAGCTCCTCTCTTAAATGAGATAGGAGGGTTCTATCATCAGCAAAATCACCGTCACAGAATGTGCGGTTTTGGTTCAGCTGAATTCCACCTCTGAAATTACATGATCGAGGTACATAGTCGATGAGAATAGGAATTAACACTGGTGAGAGGATACATCCTTGATGGACACCGGACTTCACACTGAACCATGCGGTAGGGTCCCCATCATCAGTCCGTACAACACTTAAATGATTCTCGAATAGCCTGACAATCATACAAACAATCTTATCGGGGAATCCATAATACCGAAGTATTTTCCCTAGTGAGTCTCTGTGGACCGAGTCAAACGCTTTCAAAATGTCAATGAAGGCAACAATAATCTCAGTCTGCCATTCGTTTGCTTCTTCTATGAGTACCCTCAAACTGAATATCAAATCAGCTCACGATTTCCCAGGTCTCAACCCATGTTGCTCGTCTCTTAGTATTGCGTCGACTTTTGACCGAATACAGTTCAGTAGTACTTGGTAGAAAATCTTACTCCCTACAGACTGCAGAGTGATACCTCGCCAGTTATTACATTCGGTGGTTGTGCCTTTCTTAAAGAGCCTGACGATAATCCCTTTCTTCCAATCGATGGGAATATTTTCAGTTTCCCATATCTGAGAAATAGCCTTGTGAAGGGGCTCGGCAATGGTTTCAGCTCCATACTTCAAGAGCTCTGGCTGTAAGCCGTCAACTTCTGCAGCTCTGCCATTCTTAAGCTTATTCAATACTGTCATGACTTGAAGAAGGCTTATAGGTTCTTCGCTTATGTCATGTTGGAGGAACGGTAGCTAAGCCGGAGGGGATACAGGGTTTGTAGGTGGCGGAGAGTTTAGTACCTCATTGAAGTATTCCTTCCACCTCTTATCAATGTCTTCCTTTTCTGTAAGAAGTTGGCCAGCCTTGCTTTCAATCGCAGGTGACGGCTTTCTGAAATCTCCAGTTATTTCCTCTGTGATACGATAGGCTGTCTGACTGTCACCCTTACTGACGGCTGCCTCTGCTTCAGCCGCCTTTGTCTCAAGAAAGGGTCGTTTTCAGCTCTGGTAGACCGCTTTACGGCCTTGTGGGCTTCCTTATATTTAGATTTCAAAAATCTTTGTACTCGACAGTGAACTCACTCTCGCTTGATTCCAACATGATTTTAGCTTCTTTTCGGTCATTCTTAAGTTTCCAAGATTTGTCGCTGATCCACTGCTCACTTTTCCTTTTTGCATACCCGATGTTTTCTTCGGCACAATAGACTCCCATCTCTTGTTTACTGTTGCAGTTGTGTCTTCAGTCGAAATACTTGCAAACCTATTAGCAAGATTTACACAGTACGCTTTTCGACGACTCTTGTCCTAGAGCTTCTGGACGTCAAAGGACTTGATAGGGCTTTTGCATTTCTTCACGGTATTAAGCTTAAGTTTGAAACTGGCAGTCATCAGTTGGCGGTCAGAGTATGAATCTGCGCCACGGTAAGTTCGTACATCCTCCAGCGATCGTCTACGACGCTTTTTAACTAAGATGTAGTCAATCTGGCTTCTTCTAACACCATCAGGTTAAGTTCATGTGTCTTTGTGTCCTTCACAGTGGGGGAACCATAATCCACCTACTATCAGGCTAAGGCTGGCACACATATCAACCAGACGCACTCCATTATCATTGATAACACCCAGGCCATGGTGGCCTAGCGTATCAGGCGCAAAACTGTTATCACTACCAACTTTGGCATTAAAGCCGTCACACACAACTAATACATAGTGCTCACATACTGTATTGAGTATGTCGTTCAAATCACTATAGAAACTGTCCTTGGTGTCCCCACCAGCATCGTTTATGGGGGCATAGGCTGCAACGACGGTAAGTTTAGACTGGGAGCTTTCAAAACGAGCCTTAAGAATTCTTTCATTCTTAGGTACAGATTCCAACATCGACTTCTTTGCTTGTTTACTGACAACTAGGACAATTCCGGCTTTGTGTCTCTTCTCTTTACCTGAGAAGAAGACTTCATAGTTGTCAACATATATTGAACCAGAGCCAGTCAGCCTGGCTTCAGAAATAGCTGTATTTCAATCTTATATGATTGAAGAATTCTAATCACACCCTCTAGACGACATGGTTGTGTGTCAGGATGAACAGTCCTGACATACCAAAAAGCAAGACTAAAAGGTTCATTCGCTGTCAAAAATCGTGTTCGGGGACGGTCAGTAGTCGTTACCAGAGAAATCAAATTAGGTCCGAGGCTTTTCGTTATCATTTCGAAAATTATCTAAAATTTTTACAGGGATAGGGAATTAGCCTATCGCACAACCCTCCTCCTTTCCTGACTTGGGACAGTCTGCCCACCAAGCCCTGAGAGGCAAGGGCCCTAACAGGCGGAGTTATAATAAAATGGTTATGAGGGCTTGACGTTACCCGTAAGACGCTAAAGTTTGACTTTTTGTCACAATTCTTTAAGAACGATTCCTGAAACATAAGGACCGTTTAATTAGAATTATAATCTTTTTAAAGTAGTAAAAAACTTTAGCGTAAAGAGCGGGGTATTGAGGAGGGGGCAACCCCTTTCATATACGGAATAAGTTCTGTTCGTTCAAGTTTTACTGTTGCTCCTTACTTTCAGTTGAAAAAATAAAAAAGACTTTTTTTTATTTAATAGAAGACATCGTCTTAAAGTTGTGTAAAGACAATTAAGTGCTCATATGAAAACTATTGTCAACACGTACTATTGTAAATTGTCACTGATATTGCCAAAATTCATTTCCTTGTGGAATCAAAAAGTGTCTCTTCTGTGTACCATTTCACGAATGGAGAGAGTTAGAATCAATAGCTCAATTCACGGAAATGTAGGAGGGGGAGGGGTGTTTTTCAAAATCTATATGAGTGCAACTTTGTTTTTCTTCAATAAAAATACAATAAGGTCATTTTCAACGAAAATACCGGAAAAGGGTATTTTTCAAGACTGGGGGACGAAAAAAAGACTTGGGGACAAATGGCCTCTTCCCAACTTGACACAACTGGTTAGAAAACCGGGCGATCCTTCCCAAGAAGGGCGCCATTAAGAAGAATTGTTCAAATATATGTAAATCCAATGGGATACATCTAAAGCATTAGACGAGACGGTGCTACAAGAAACTAACAATTAATATCTTCTTAAAATCATGGACAGACAAATAGCTAAAGTCGCAGAGACGAATAAAGGATTTTATGGAAGCTAATGTTGGTTCCAAGGCTGTATCCAGGGGAGTGGGGTACGCGGGTTTGACCCCCCCCCCCCCCGAAATGTTTTTCCGACTCGTAAAAATGTAACAAAAATGACTATAAACAAATTTTTTATGTGTTTTTTAAAGTTTTTTTTGTAAAAACCTGAATTAAAAATTTAATTCAGGAATAGAGATAATTAGAAAACTGGTCAGTCCTTCTTAAGGAATAACTGAAACAACTCGTTAGTCCTATTCAAGGGGTTGCTGACACAGGTATGAGCTCGATTGGACAAACAAACGAACACTTTCTACGACAGGGCCCGATGGAGCTCACATTTTATTAATCTTGGAGTAGTGAAAGTTGATAGGTAACAAACACAGTCTTGTTTTATGGTGTTCGTTTATACTACCTTAGTTCTGCCCTAGGATGGATGGATGATAGAATATCTATCAACAAGTGAAATGACATCATTTTTATATAATTCTGAAAAAGACTTATACCAGCTTTGCCTCTCACTCAGACTCTCTGGCGTGGCTTTTTCTCAAATTAGCCATGGCTCTCAAGTTTTTCATCACAGTCCACCAAATTGATTTTAATTCAAAGTTGATTTTAATCATTCGGACTGAGGTGTAATATATTTTTTCCTTAATATAGGAATTTTAATGACAAATTTACTTGACCCGTAAGCTGTAGCGTAAATTATTAATATTATTAATATATCTTTATTAAAATTATTAATAATTGGAACATACATTTATTCTATAGAAGAGAGTTAGATAATTGTCTTAATAACTGTTGAATATATATTGCAAAAAAAAAAAAACGAACAAAAACCATTTCATTGAAAATATCTAGGAAACCAGAGTAGGTCTTATTTTTTTTGTAATTTTCTTTATTTTCTTTTTTGATTTCATGATTTTCTAATTTTTTGTCTAATTAAAAGTATAATTTTTTATCTTTTATCGCTTCTCAGAAAGATACAGCTGATCCCGTATGAAACTCATACGTGTACGTTTTTTTTAACTAGCTATTCCAACATGCATACATACCACCCTATTTTATAATCACAAAAAAAAACAGCTTAAAAACGATAGAATTTGTGAAATTTCCGGTCGTATCAAAATAAACTTAAACCTCTAAGTGAAATTATAATATAGGTAATTTAGAATTAAATTTGTTTAAAATTTTTCTATTTCTGATGGAGTTCCATTATCCATCCCATCAGTTCTATTAGCATATTATCAGTTTTTCTATTAGTCTTTGAAATTTTATTATTACTATGGATGGACTCACAAAAGTGATTCGAAGCTCAGCCCACAAAGGTCCATTGCCTCCACATCAAAAACAAAACAAGAAAATAAATGAAGTAAAATAGTCATAAATAAATACAAATAAAAAATCTGATATAAATAATTTTATTTATGTTTATATAAATTTTGATATATTATTGTAATAAACTTGCAATAATATTTAATGATGACAATTAATTATAATGATAATTATCATTGATGACAATTTGCTTATGAACCGTACCCATAGATTCCTAGGAATACGCAAGTGAATGTGGGTTGATAATTAGTCATCAGTGCTTATTATCATTGTCATCAAATGTCATCATCAAATATTAACTGTCATTGTAAATTATCATTAATGATAATTATCATTATCATTAGCTCTCACTATCAAATATAATTACTTGTCAACATTAAATATCATTAATTGTCATTACAAATTGTCCTTAATCATAAGTATCAAGATAAATTATTATCATTCATTATCATCAATTATCATTGCTCATTCGAACGGAAATTAAAAGTTCTAGTGCCCTTTTTAAGTGACCCAAAAATTGGAGGGAAACTAGGCCCCCTCCCACACTCATTTTGTCCCAAAGTCACCTGATCAAAATATTTAGATAGCCATTTTGTTCAGCATAGTCGAAAATCTAATAACTATGTCTTTGAGGATGGCTAAATCCCCCACAGTCCCCGAAGGAAGTGCTGCAAGTTATGAACTTTGCCCATTGTTTACATATAGTATTGGTTATTGGGAAGTATACAGACGGATTCAGGAGGGATTTTTCCTGGTGGGAGGAGGGGATTCGGAGGAGGGGGTTACGTGGGAGGATGTTTCCATGGAGGATTTTTTCGTGAGGGAAGGAACATTTCTATTAAGGGGGCGCCGGCTATTCCCAGCATTATTAAAAAAAAAACAATCAGAAATTAAATAAAAAAACAAGTTTTTTCACCTGAAAGTAAGGAGCAACATTAAAACTTAAAACGAACAGATATTATTACGTATATGAGGGGGTTCGTCTCCTAGTCAATACCCTGCTCTTTACGCTAAAGTATTTTTTATTACTTTCAAAAGAGCTATCTATTCTAATTAAACGGCCTTTGTGATTCAGAGGTCATTCTTAGAGAATTGGAACAGAATTCGAACTTTAGCGTAAAGAGCGAGATATTGACTAGGGCCTCATATACGTAATAATTTCTGTTCGTTTTAAGTTTCAATGTTGCTCCTTACTTTCAGTTGAAAAAACTTGTTTTTTTTTAAATATTTAATTATCGATAAGGGTGGTACTGGACTATAGCCTTCTCCCTCCCAGTCCTGTGGATTAGCTCCTAGACAATATAGCATACTAGTAGGCAGGGCTGTAGCCAGAATTTTTTTCAATGGCGTCATTTTTTTTGGGGGGGGGAGAAGGGGTTAAAGTTTAAAAAAAACAGTTTGTAAACATTTTTGTTTTGTCTTTACGAATCAGACAAAACTTCGCAGAGGGGGGTTTAAAATCTCTAATCCTTCCCCCTGGATACGCCCCTGCTAGTAGGGATTATTTGTGGTGATAGAAAAACTGTCATAGTCCAGGCAGTTCAAACTCTTCATTTTCAGGCAAATTTGAAGAGAATACCCTCACTTAATGTTCTAGCATACCCTCACCTAACGTATTCATATTCGAGCCTTTATTATTCCTTAAATATTGCTAAAAAAAATACCAAACGAATGCTACTTGATAAATAAAACTTAGACTATATTCGTTTCAATTAAACGGTCATTATAAAGTATACGCTCAAATCTAAACCTTGTCAGATCCAGAGTCTGATATCTTGAATGGATGATCAGTTCAGCAATTGCACGGCCGGCAGCAGGTGCTTGTTGCAGTCCTAAAATGATAATATAATACATTTTCAATGAGTAATTAAACAGAACATCAGTGCTAATTCTCAAATTGTTGAAATAATTTTTTTAGACAACACTACCTTTCTATTAACAGGATTTATAATTTGAAAACATAGAGAAAACGGGTATAGTATTTTATGTGAGCATTCGTGCTATTTGCATGATGATATTGGAAGTTATTAAGATATTTCAAACTTCAATTGTACCGGAAACACCCTAGTCTATTATTCTGTTGCACTTATTCAGTCAAAGGAATTATTGGAATTATTCAATATATTGAAATTATTCATTCGAAGTCGAAGTATTTAGATTTTCTTTAGTATTTAAAGTTTGTTGATTTTTTCCACTGCTTTGTTTTAATATATTATACTCATTTTCTCTACATTTTCGTTTGTTAAAAAGACAGAGAGAGAGAGAGAGAGAGAGAGAGAGAGAGAGAAGTGAACGCAAAAAAACATACATAATAAGACAGATTACAATCTTCATTCGAATTTGACACTATGAGTTTGGTTAGGCATATGTGATTCGGACATAGTTCATTGATACCGTAGATTTTCAGCAAGTAATTAAACGGAACAGTACTGCTAATTCTCGACATTTTGAAAGAGAGAGAGAAACGTAGAGAAGGGGAAAGAGAAAGGGTGACAGAAGAAGATAGTTAGGGAGAAAGTGTAAGTAAACACTTTCTAACATAATAAGGCAGATTACAATTTTCCTTTTAATTTTACATTATGAGTTTGTTTACGCATATGTTTTTAACATGATTTGTACAGTTAGGCATATGTAACTTAAGGTGAAGCAAAAACCAATAGTTTATTGTTTCCAAAATCGACACTGATAGGCCAATCTTATCGATGTTTAAGTTTCATAAATACACTTTACTTACTTTATTTTTTTATTTGCTTTTTTCAAGGATAATGACTCTAATTCTGAATTGCATGCCAATTGGAACTTTGAAAGCGAGATATCAAACTATTATTTCTCAGACAGTAAATAGATGGCACGGTTGCATTTGTGCTAAAATATAAAAAATCTACTAATTCTACTATGCTCTATTTTTTTAATTGTAGAAAAAAAGAAATATACAACAAGTTTTGATGACCTTTGGTATCAGTCATAATAAACGGCCTGTTATTATTTTCGATAAAAGCAATAAATATTGCGAATTTACCGAGGGCGAATCTTCACATATTACGTAATGAGAAAGAAATGCAAAAAAAAAAAGCTAACAAGGAAAAGTCAAGTAAATCAAAATCAAGTGAAGCGTTAGCTGCGTCGAAAGCCATTGATAGGAATCATTATCAGTCTAAATTTTTAACTGCATTTTGTCTTTTGCTTTTCATGTAAGTGTAGTTCTTCTTCTTTGTCGTTTTCAGTCCCCCCCCCCCCCCAACAAAAAAAACAACAAACAAATATTTAAAAAAAATTCATTTTATAAGTTTGTCTAAGAAAAGTATAAACAGTATTATAATTCAGGCCCAATGAATGGATAGATCTGAAACTACTGAATCGAGTAATATACTTTGTCTAAATACTCTTATACTAATGTTAGTATAAACTAATGACCTAATTAAATATAAACTAATAAATATGAACTAAGTAACATACTATAGGCAAATATAATATGATAAATGCAATATAAATAAATATAAACTAAGTATAAACTAATAACAAAAGAAACTAATGACAAGGACAAAATTCACACTTTGTCTTTTTAGCGTAAGTTGTGGGCTTGTCACAAAATCATAACGTTATGGGGAGAATAAACCTTAAGCTTTTATAGCTTAATCTTTAATAGAACATATGTTTTAACAGAGCTTAATATGCTTAATATGCTCAGTCTTTAATAGAACATAAGCTTTTATAGAGCTTAAGCTTTAATAGAGCTTCAGCTTAATATGCTTAAGCTTTAATAGAACATATTTTTTAACAGAGCTTAAGCTAAATATGCTCAGTCTTTAACAGAACATAAGCTTTAACAGAGCTTAAGCTTTAATAGAACATATACTTTAATAGAGATTAAGCTTAATATGTTTCAAACTTTAATAGAGCTTAAGCTTAATATGCTTAAGCTTTGATAGAACATATGGGGAAGATAAACCTAAAGCTTTCGAGAAATAAAAAAAGGTACTAAGCTTTTGGGCGGAAATTTTCTCTCCACGATCAGCGCTATTTTATAACTGGCCGCATAACCGATGATAACATAAAAGCACCAAAAATTCGCGGGATTTCCAAGTAGCCAGTTTCAGGCGACAAAATATATTATTTTAAATCAGACTCAACATAAACTGGTAACAACCAGGACCGTATCCAGAATTTCCGCTTAGGGAGGGGGGAAAGGGTACAAAAAATTGAGGTTAGATACAAAAAAAAGATCAGTGATTATCAGGGGTTCTGTATACAAAAATTTGTTTATATGAGCTCTTGTATTGTGTTTACACGCAATGTAAACACAAAGCAAAGTTATACAACAGAGAAACATAGCTTTTAAAAGAATCATCAAGCTGTCCTTCAGTAGCAACCAGAGGCGGGGTTGCCACCTCTAGCACGAAAGTGCTTAGCACTATTTCATTATGTGTAACACAACTGAAGTGCCATTTTATCACTATTACAGTCAGTTTTTTACTGTGGCACCGATAATTGCTATGTAGCACACATATTTGGGCAATTTTAGCACTCTAGGAACTGACCGTGGTGAACAGAGGTTGTTGTTTGGGGTTTGACGCGTTCGACCACTAGGTCATATGCGTTGAACAGAGGCCCCGAAAGAAGAGGGCACCAAAAAATCACCAACGACACAGCTATCGAGCTGACCTTATAAATCTCTATGTCTCACTCCAACCCCAATGGGATAAATTTTGGTGACCACAGCGATAAGAGAATGGCTGTCGCCTCTTTCTTGGATACCCTAAGCACCTCTGGAGGCAGAGGAGACTTCAAGGTCTAAGGTGAGGAAATAAGCAAATTTTAATTGTTATACTAAATTCTTACTATGCTTTTAGACCGCAATAATTCACTCTAATAAATCAAGTCCATATAAGTACATTAAGTATGTAGTATAAAATATCATAGTGCACGTTAATAAGCCACAGGTAGCAACACAGAAAATTCTGAAATAGGAATTACTGAAGAACCACTGAGCAAAAAATTCACTTTGCGAGGGAAAACAACTTTCAATACTTACAGTTCTCCGTTATATAGAGCATGTGTCGGCAACCCGTGGCCCGCGGGCCACATGTGGCCCTCGAGGCATCTCGGTGTCACCCACAAGATCTCGCCGCAACATACCTGACGGACCATATTACACACCATACCAATACACAACGGAGTCAAAGAGGGCGCCATCTAGCATTCTCAAAAAATCCAAAAGCGCCATCTAGTATGGTTAGTTTGATGTTCAACGAACCAGACTAATCATGACCATCAAAAGTATTTTGCCTTTAGGTTTTCTCTGTTTATTCTTTTTTAGTTCTGTACAATTTAGTGCTCGTAGTACCAAATGAAAGCCAAATTATCCGGTCGTTTTATGTGGCCATCTTGTGGCAAAATATTCAGGAGAGGAAAAATAACGCTTGATTTTGTAGAAGAGTGTCATCTGTAACATAGTGGGACAGAAAAATGGTATACACTGAAAAATATTCCAATATGGACCAGATGACATCTATCTATAAATTCGAGGGTAGTTTTTTTTTTTTTTTAAAGGCAGTTTTCTTCAAAAAGGTTCGAGTATATCCAGGTTGTCAAAGGAGCATAGATAAAATGTCTACAATGATATAGATAGATAGAATATGATAGATACAATGTCATAGACGCAATATCCCAGGAAAAAAGGGGGTACATTGGAATTTTTAGTGCATATTATTGGGGATGTTACTAAAAAAAACAAAAAACACTATGTACATCCAAGTTTGTCATAAGGGCATATTACGACATCTTTGGAACAGATAAAGGTATTAAGTTGAAACTTCAGGACCTGTTGAGGGGGAATAATAACTAAATTTTCCATGGCCTATGGGCTTTTAGCGCAAATAAATTCTATTCTAATTTTATTCTATGTATGTTAAAATGGCCTATCTGCAATATATCTCGGATGGCTAAGGCCATTAAGGTGAAACTAGTCGGGATATTGCAGTGTATATTGAACAAAATCAAAATGCACTCTGTGCATGAAGGGTGTCAAAAGGACATATGAAGAATTTCTGAGGGACAGCTGAAAGCAATAAACTGAACCTTTGAGGGCTACTACAACTACTCCTTATGCAATTAGTACTACTGCTATTGTGACTTTTTCAAACTGTGACTGCTTTTAACTCTTTGAATTTGTGACTGCTTGCAACTGCAAATAATTACGACTGTGACTGATTGGGACTAAAACCCCAACTACTTGTAACTAAAATTGCCAGTTCATGTGACTTTGATTGCATCAACTGCTTTGCTATAGCAAGCAACGAGACAATTCGTCAGAACTGGAGCAATGCCAAAGAGGCAGGGATAAACTGGCTGGCAGGCTTTCGAACTCGAAATTCGCAACTGTCACAACACAAGTCTGAACCCACAAGTTTGGGTAAAGCTGTAATAGGGTCAATATGGGACAGTTCTTATCAAACTTAAAATCAGTTCTAGAAAAGATTCCTTTCGCTGCAAGTGACATTTATAACTGTTACGAAAATTCTGTAACCATAGTTCACATTCCTACTAGAATGTTTGGGGAGAGGGTTCAGAAAGTAGTGTGCAAGGCAACATCCTCAGAGAGAGGTGTCTTTGTCACCATGGTCGGGACTGTTTCTGCAAGCAGTCAGTATTTACCATCTTACTTTACATTTATAAGGAAAAACTTTCAGCCTCACATGCTAACTGGTGCTCCAGCAAACTCAGCCGGTGGAGTCTCACCATGGGCTTGGATCAGTCAAGATCTGTTTTTGAAGTATATTCATCACCCCAAGGACATATTCACATGCATCTCAAAAGAACCCTAAGCTTGAATCTTAGATAAAAATAATTCTCATTTCTCCTTAAAAGTTATCCAGTTTGCAAAAAATTCAGGCATCACGCTACACATCAGCCCCAAGCTCTAGATCTTAGAGGGCAGTGTGTACTTTCCCTTCAAGTGCCAATACAACAAAGCTCCAGATAACTGGGTGTTGTCTAATCCTGGGAAGACCTTAGCAATAAATGACATTGCTTCTTTTGTTAGATGGAGTCTTTCTCTATTGTTCACCCCAAATAACATCATGGGGGTCTTACAGAAAACTGGAATATGACTGTAAAATCCTGAAACCTTCACAGAAGGTGATTTTCTTAACTTTTTTGTCACTGACAGGCCCTAATCCTGACGGACCTACCCAATTAGTCCTCCAAATGACATCCTATGTCATCCTGAAGACCCTGAGGTTGAGGTGAACAATGAAGAAGCTCAGAATTCATCCGCTCCTGTTTCAAGTCAAGAACCAGTTATGCCTGAACAAGTAAGTCCATTCCGCAAAGCAAAGTTCGCGTTACCCAACACAGTCAATCAGCTGATCAGCTGTACGTAATCAGCTGTTCCATTTCAGAAGCCAATCAGCTGTACGTACCAATAAGCCAATTAGCCAATCAGCTACAAGTGGTAGAATAATAGCAAAGCATGGTGGCTCATTTACTGGTAGCGAACTTGCAAAAGAGTGTGTCCTAGCTATTGCGGAGTAAGTATGCACGGAACAGATATTTTTTTGAAAACATTAGTCTCTTTGCTAGAACTTACACCCACCACCGAAGACTTGGATGCTAATTTGTCTAAACAACTTAAGGATATAGCGCAGTCTTTTACATACTTCTCTCTTGCAATGGACAAAAGTACGGACGTGTCAGATGCGGCACAATTCCTAATATTTGTGCGAGGAATTGATGAAAACAGTCATGCATATGAGGAGTTATTTAAAATATGCGGTCTTGATGATACTACAAAGCGGGAGATTTATTTCAACACTTGGAACAAGCTCTGGTTTCATGCGGTTTGAGCTGGGATAAATTAATGAGCATCACCACGGACAACAGAAACAACAAAAGCAGTCATAATAAAAGTGTCGCTTTAAGAGCCAAAAGCAAACTTCTGGAGTCTGGATCTGAAGTTTCATGTACATTTCACTGCATTGTCCATGAAGAAGCATTGTGTTGCAAGGTTTTGTCGTTGAAAGAAACAATAAATACCGTTATATCGGCTATTAACTCACCATCAGTTTAGAAAGCCTTTGGAAGATGTGGAAGCTAATATGGTGACGTGATCTATTACTGTGAAGCAAGATGGCAAAACCGAGGAGCAATACTTCGCCGTTTTTTTTATTTTTTTAAGAAAGAATTTTTTAACTTCATGAAGATGAAAGCAAAGATAATACCCAAACTTTACAACAACCAATGGGTATATATCTTGGGTTTTTAACTGATTTTACTAGAGAAAAGAATGAACTCAACAAACGTTACAAAGAAAAAATAAATTGATATGCCAATTGCATTCGGATGTTAAGACACTTGGAATGGAACTAACATTGTTTATCAAGCATGTTTACTTAGACTTAGGTCTTCCCACACCAGCTGATGCATAAAGCGACAACGGTGTCTCTCCATGACGACCTCTCTTGTGCTTTTGACAACAGGTCCTCGACCGACGATCTCAACAGCACATCATCCTTCTCAAGGCATTTGCCTAGTATTACCTTCCGTTGCCCGCGCCTTTTGATGCCGGGAGGAGCCCAACACCCCACATCATGGGGTAGGCAGCCCTCATCCATCCGCACCATGTGACCCCAATAACGCCATCGGTTAGCCATAATTCTACCGACCACGAGTGGCTACTTTGTCTTTTCGTGTATAAAGGCGTTAGTAACCTTATCAGTCCACTGGATACCAAGGATGCGTCGAAGGCAGATGTTCTCCAAAACCTAGATTCACTTTCCAGCTGCTTAGTCAACCCAAGATTCGCAGCCGCACAGCTTCAGGGAGTATACTGGATTCCTCCACACATTTCTTGGTTTACTGAAGGCGCTTCTCGCGCATGCAATGCGTGTGGTGATTTTCCACTCAAGGCTTCCGTCATATTTAATGACACTACGAAGGTACTTGAACTCTTAGATATCTTCTACTACATGGGGTCAAACTTCGAGCGGTGGGGAAGGTAGGGTATTGACGCTATTTCAAATGAATTTTGTTTTCTGTGTACTTATTGACAGAACAGGTCGCTCGGCCGTGCTAGAGAGCACATCGATATTCTTCTGTAGCTCCTCTCTTAAATGAGATAGGAGGGTTACATCATCAGCAAAATCACCATCCCAAAATTGGAGGTTTTGGTTCAGCTGGATTCCACCTGTGAAGTTACATATTTGAAGTGTATAGTCAATGAGTATAGCAAATAGTACAGGAGAGAAGATACATTCTGGATGGACACCAGACCTCACACTGAGCCATTTGTTAAGACCCCATCATCAGTCCGTACAGTACATAACTGATTCTCGTATAGCCTGACAATCATAAGGACAATCTTGTCGGGAAATCCATAATACCGTAGTATTCTCCATAGTGAATCTCTGTGAATTGAGTCAAACGCCATTAACCATATTGATGGGAAAAGCTCGATCATTTTCCAAATTGCAAAAAAGCAGTAGGAGAAACTGATATAAATTTTGTTTGGCAAAAGACTTAAATGAAGAGTGCATTAATACAACTTCAAACTGAGTTTGAAATCCGGTTTGCTGATTTCAAAAAGATCTCACGTAAGATGGATATTTTCGAAAACCCCTTCGCAGTGGAAATCAGTAATGTACCAAGCAATTTGTGAATCAATAAGATGGATTTTCAAAGTGATACCACCCTTATAATAGCTTTTAAGGAGAAACCAGCTCGGTAGATTTCTATGGAAGTTTGCCTTGTGAAAACTACAAGGAGTTAAAAGGGTTTACTCAGCAAATAATTACTGTGTTTGGTAGAGCATATATTTGTGAGCAAGCTTTTTCAATTCTGAATTACCGAAAAAACATATAATATTCTCCGTTATCGGATAAACATTTAGACGCAATACTACGCGCCTCTAAAACAAAAATACAAGCTAGTGTAAAAAAAAAACACCTACAAGTCAACTACAACAACAAAAATCTCATTGATTGTAATAACTACAATAATTTTTTTAAAAAAATATACGTGAAGCTTTTTTTTAAACCTAAAATATTTGTATATAAATATTGTAGATATACATTAATTATTAAATTATACATACAATACTAACTTACAATGTAGTGGCATGTGACCTAAGTGCGACCCGCATAATATCCTAACGTAAAAATTTGGCTCTTTTACAACAAAAGGTTGCCGACCCATGACATAGAGTTATATTTTGTATAATTTTCTAAAATTTGAATTATATTCGGCACTTTTTAATTATACGAAACAAACCCAAGAAGTGAAGTTAGGTTAATCCTAACAAAATATAACCATCATATAATCTTTAGTTTATATAATAATATAATTTAAGCTATATATTTGCAAATTAGGGGGTGGGGGTGATGGTAAAGTATTTGGACAGCGCCCCTAGCCTAACTCAACCTAACCTACCCCCCCCTCTAATGTGCAAATATATAGCCCAAATTATACAAGCCCAATACATTCTATCACCCATCACTTGTCTTTGCGGCTACGTAATCGGTTTTCTCATATCTAACCTAACCGTAATTCGTGGTTGGTTTTCGTTTAATTAATAAGTGCTTTATATTCTATTACATCTCCATTATATAGAGACTTAAAATGCCTTCAGGGAGCCTTTAAGAAAAAAAGGGATAGAAAAAGCAAACGAAATTACCATGGCCACTGAATCCAGTGGCAAAAAATACATTTCTATGAATGGGATGGGGTCCTAATATAGCGTTCTGGTCATATGTGTTGTAGTCGTAATGTCCGGCCCAGGCGCTCTTTACCTGAAAGAAAAACTTAAGAGTTAATAAACAGTAGCTACGGCATCTACTTTTGTATTTCTAGAATAGGTTTTGGCAAAAGGTACGATGAAATCCCTGCTTCATTACGATGAATCCTCTGTTTTAGTCAATATTGTACAAATGGAATGAATGTTTAACATTAGATTTAAGTGTTTCTGTAAATTAATTATAAAAGAAAACTTTTTTCCACCAAAGAAGTTTTTCAAAGAAACGTAAAGACCTATATTAAACCAAAGATGAGACGAAATGAAGTCAAATGATTCTTCAAGAGTAAAACTACCATAAGTCACAATCGGTAATTCAATGAAACCAAAAACTAACAAAATTACAATAAATAACAAGTCAAAGTCAAAACGTGCAGAAATTAAAAAGAGTGGGGCTGCCGCCCCCATGTCTTCTAAAAGACCAGAACATAATTTGTAAAGTTTGAACAATATAATCATAAGATATTGCTGATGCACCATTTTGACAACCTGCTTGCACATACTGTCTTTTGAATTAATTCAAATACCTCTTCAATATTCCCTATAGTTTTCACCTCCAAAGGCTTAGACTTAGTAGTAGTCGTCGTCACAGCAGCATTAGTACGTAATAATAGTAGCAGTAACAGTAGTAGAAGAAGCAATGGTTTTGTGCACGTATTGCCTTTTGGTCAGTTGAACACCCCCTCATTATGCCCTGAAAGTTTCTACTTATTGCTCTAAGCTGATACTTCATGAGAACACTAAAGCACTTTAACACTAACAGTAAAGTCGCTTTATTGAGTCGCTCTATAGTAAAGTCGTGTTCTCATTGAAACAACTCTATTGAGCTTTTGCGGTGCTCAGTCGTAGTAGCAATAATTGTAGATATAGGTATTTGTTGTTTTTATTTCTTGGTTTTGGATTTTA
Source organism: Artemia sp. Qi Xiang Cuo (assembly GCF_049724085.1). Classification (NCBI taxonomy): domain Eukaryota; kingdom Metazoa; phylum Arthropoda; class Branchiopoda; order Anostraca; family Artemiidae; genus Artemia; species Artemia sp. Qi Xiang Cuo. The sequence continues at coordinate 12,106,063 of NC_142809.1, read as the reverse complement.
TTTGATTTTAGGTTGTTTTAGTTTATTTCGTTGTTGTTGTTTTTTAGCGTTGAAAACGCCTTGTTTCATACAGGCGAATTATTCGCGTCGCTTTAGTTTCTTCTTTTTCTTCTACTAGCCGTAGTCCCGTATGTTTTCTTTGTCGTGAGAGTTCTCTCTCTCTCTCTCTTTGTGTTGTTTCAAGTTTTCTCTAAAACACCCTAATCGTTGATGGGTTGAATACTAAAAATGTGGAAACAATCTTTGCACAACTCTCAGAAGCTAAAAACGAGGTAAAGTCTTATTAGTCTCAGCATTTATATATGGACAGAAGAAAATGACCCACTTCACAGGCCTCTTACAATAGTTAGAGCGCTAGCGCGCTATTGCCCTTTTTAATAGTCGAAAGTGATTGGAGGACAACTAGCCCCCCCCCACGCCCATCATTCCCCCAAACACATCCAATAAAAATTAATAGATAGCCATGTTAATCACTGGAGATAAATGCTTTGCAAATTATCTCTTTGACGATGAAAACTCCAACGCTCAAAGCCCTAAGGGCAAAAATCGTACGTTATACGCTGGGGGCATATAAAGTTTTATTGAAAATATTGTCGTAGAAACTTCATAAGGGCTCATTCAATTGGAAAAAGAAAGGGCTAGTGCCTTTTTTTTATAATTGAAAGTGATTGGATAGCGACTAACGCCCCTCTCCGTCCCACCATTTTCCCAAACACATCGAATTAAAATTTTTAGATATCCATTTTGTTCAACGTAGTTGAAAGTTCTGGAAATGTTTTCTCATAGAATGATAACCCCCTCAGAGCCCTCAGTGCAATGGTTGTAAGTTATGCCCTGGGGGCATATAAAGTTTTTATTGAAAACGTTGTCGTAGAAACTTCATAAGGGCTCATTCGATTGGAAAAAGAAAGGGCTAGTGCCTTTTTTATAATTGAAAGTGATTGGATAGTGACTAACGCCCCTCTCATGCCCACCATTTTCCCAAACACATCGAGTAAAAATTTTGAAATATCCATTTTGTTCAACGTAGTTGAATGTTCTGGAAATTATGTCTTTTAGGATGATAACCCCCTCAGACCCCTCAGTGCAAGGGTTGTAAGTTATGCCCTGGGGGCATATAAAGTTTTTATTGAAAGCGTTGTCGTAGAAACTTCAAAAGGGCTCATTCAATTGGAAATTGACAGGGCTAGGGCCTTTTTTAATAGTTGAAAGTAATTGGATAGCGACTAATGCCCTTCTCACGCCCACCATTTTCCCAAACACATCCAATCAAAATTTTAAGATATCCATTTTGTTCAACGTAGTTGAAAGTTCTGCAAATTAGGTCTTTTAGGATGATAATCCCCTCAGAGACCTCAGTACAAGGGTTGTAGGTTATGCCCTGGGGGCATATAAGGTTTATATAGAAAGTTGTTGTATATGATTTATAGAATAGATTTTAGTCTTCCTCAAATCCAGTTTTTATTTACAAGATATTCTACCTATTCATGAAGTAGAAACTTTGCGAGTCGCTGGCTGGACGCTGGTTTTCTTCAGCAGTATCTCAGCATATCAGCAGTATCTGAGGCATCTCAGCAGTATCCCAAGAACGACTGAGGGTATTATGTTCAAACTTTCGGGGCTACTTCTGCTCTTGAAATTTAACCAAATCAAAATAGCGTAAGTGTATCCAAGCTATCAAAGAAAGTAAACAGATTTTTTTGCAAATGGTATCAAGTTTTCCATTTCAGGTCAACTAGAGGAGGTATGAAACTAAATTAAACAGTACTATTTCTGTCCAGATTTTTAAAAGGGTGTGTGTTGTTAAAAATTGCTGAAAATTTTTCTCCAGCATACAGATAGCAGGCCAAACTATAAAGTTCTAAAAAACGAAAAGATTTAAAATGTTATTTTTTTTCCCCTGACAACACTATTTCAATATAAAAAGAACAAAAATTAATTAAAAAAACTTTTTCCTAAAAATAATTTTTCAAAGAAAAGTAAAGAACTCCATTAAACAAAAAATGAGCAAAACTAAAATCAAATAATTTACCAAACGTTAAACTATCACAAATAAATGAAACCCAAAACGAACATAAATTACAATAAATAACCGAGTCAAACTCAAAACGAGCAGAAATTAACATAAGTTGGGAGCAAAACCCCTATGCCTTCCCAAGGCCAGAACAAAATTTGCACTTTACTGAAAAAATACAAATGAATTTGCATTGTCAGTTTAATATACACATACTGATATTTAGTAATCAAATGTTAATATTATTTGATTTATTAAAGTTATAAAAGTAAAAACATTTATATTTTTTTCAGTAAAGTGCAAATTTTGTTCTGGCCTTGGGAAGGCATAGGGGTTTTGTGCCCAACTTATGTTAATTTCTGCTCGTTTTGAGTTTGACTCGGTTATTTATTGTAATTTCTGTTTGTTTTGGGTTTCATTTATTTATTGATGCTTATTTGTGGTAGTTTCACGCTTGGTAGATTATTTGATTTTATTTTTGCTCACTTTTTGTTTAATTGAGTTCTTTACTTTTGTTTGAAAAACTTATTTTGTGGAAAAAGTTTTTTTTTAATTAATGTATCAAAAAGCCGACTTGACCTCTGCTCGCTTTGGTATTTAGCCCTTGCATGCTTGCTATTATGAAATCGTACTTAAAAGTTGTGACTTGGTGCTCAGTCAGAGTAGCAATAATTGCAGATACAGATATTTGTTGTTTTTATTTCTTGGTTTTGGATTTTATTTGATTTTAGTCTGTCTTAGTTTATATCATTGTTTTCTTAGCGTTGGAGACGCCTTGTTTCATACAGGCGAATTATTCGCGTCACTTTAGTTTTGTCTTTTCCTTTTACTAGCCGTAGTCCCGTTTGTTTTCTTCGTCAAGAGAGTTCTCTCTCTCTTTGTGTTTTTTCTTTCATAATGAGACAGTACAGTGACAACAGGAAAATGGAACAGATTGACATTAATTCGTATTGTAAAATGAATATGACGACTGGAGATACTTGCATGAATATGATTTCAACAACCTGGGTTCAGTTAGATTAGGTTTGGTTAAGTGAGGTTAGGCTGGTTTACGTTAGTTTATGTTAGGCTTTTAACCCATTTCTGATATTTATAACAAACTTTAAGCTAACCTAACTTAAACTAACCTAAACTAACATAACCTAACCTAACCTATCTCTAACTTTTACCATCATAGCTTGCAGAGGAGTGAAAAAGCTTCACGGGTGAAAAACCGGTTCACAACATTCCCCGTTGAATGTCGACATTAACCAGATTTCGAGCATTCATGGTAACATATATATGCATAAAATTAACTGCAATTAACTGGACCTTAGTGCATATGCACTAAGGTCCTTGCATCAGTCCAGAAATGTGTTGCTGTAGCCGAGTTCGAACTCCAGGTCCCATATTACCAAGATAAGATCAAACCCACAACGCCACTAAATGAATTACCATCCATATAATGCTAGATCTCCTTTTTACTTATTTTTTATTTTACGTACTTTAAATTTTTGCCACTGTTAATCGTTTTTTTTTTCATTTCCTGTAAAAGTAAAAGGAGAGGTGGAGAGAGAGGGAGAAGAGAGAGACAAAGAGAGGGAGAGTGAGAGAGCGAGAGAGAGAGAGAGAGAACTAATATAAAATGCTGGTAAACAGGCCTTCTTAAAGTTTCAAACTCTTCCAGGAGAAAAACTTGTGATAACCCCTGCTCTACCCCCCCCCCAACAAAATAGAAAAAAAAGCTTTGGTTGAGTGAAATTTTTACAGAGAAGCTAGAATTCATACTTTTAAAGAGTTGAATGATGGCACTCGTTCGGCCAGTTTCGGCCAAATTTTTTCTTGAAAGAAATTGTCATCTACATCTAAATTATCAGTAGGCGGTTCTTCATGTTCTTCAGGGGAGGAGCCAACTAGATAATGACCAGCCATTCCTTCCCTCCTAAAAATAAAAACTGAATCAGCCTAACTCGTTATAATTCCTGCTATATATACATAGATAAAATCCACACATTACGAATAGAGTAAGCATTCGTTTGGCGTAAAACAAGGTTAAAAATATTACAAAATTGTACGATAATGTTTCCATAGCGGCCTCTTTAGGTAATTAAATAAAAAAAACAAGTTTTTTAAACTGAAAGTAAGGAACGACGTTAAAACTTAAAACGAACAGAAATTATTCCGTATATGAAGGTGGCTGTCCCCTCCTCAACGCCTCGCTCTTTACGCTAAAGTTTTTTTATTGTTTAAAAAAATTGAGTTGTGAGAAAGTCAAACTTTAGCGTAAAGAGCGAGGCGTTGAGGAGGGGACAGCCCCTTCATATACGGAATAATTTCTGTTCGTTTTAAGTTTTAACGTCGTTCCTTACTTTCAGTTTAAAAAACTTGTTTTTTTATTTAATTTTTGAACGTTTTTGAATTAATGCAGGTTTTGATTTTGGCTCACCGTACATGAATAATTAAAACAAAATTTGCATATTATATTTGGTTAAATGGCTTTCTCAAAACTTGTTTAATTTTATTTACGAACGTTTTTATTAGTAATAAATATATGTAACTTAGAATTAACTTACGTAACGAAATTCTATATTCATAAATTTTTAACACGTATGTTAGGGGGTTCGCCCCCTAGTCAATAACCTGCTCGTTAAACTATAGTTCGAATTTTTTTTCCAGTTCTTTAAAAATGACCTCTTAAAATCAGTTGATCAGTTGAAAAACTTGTTTTTTTTTATTTAATTCCTGATCTTTTTCTTTAATAATGCTGGGAAATCCGGCGCCCCCTTCATAGCAATGTCCCTTCCCCCATGAAAACTTCCTTCATGGAAAGATCCTTCCATATAGCCCCTGACCCTCTCCTTCCCCCACCTACCAGAAAAAATTTCCTCTGAAAAAGTCTGTATACTTCCCAATAACCAATGCTATCTGTTAACAATGAGTAAAGTTCATAACTTTCAGCCCACCCACTGGAGAATTTAGGGGAATAAGTCATCCTAAAACGACATATTTATCATATTTCTGACTACGTTAAACAAAGTTGCTATTACCAAATTTTGATCAGGTGATTGTGGGAAAAAATGAGTGTGGCATGGGGTCTAGTTGCCCCCCATTTTTCGATTACATTAAAAAATAACCAAAGCTCTTGACTTACTTTTCAATGAACCCACCGACAATATTTTAGTACCACTGTGTCGATACGATCCCTCTGGGAAAAAAAACAAACAACAAACAAATAAACAAACAAACAAACAAACAAACAAATAAACACGCATCCGTGATCTTTCTTCTGGCAAAAAATGGAAAATTCCACATTTTTGTAGATAGGAGCTTGAAACCTCTACAGTAGGGTTCTCTGATACGCTGAATATGATGGTGTGATTTTCATTAAGGTTCTATAACTTTTAGGGGTCTTTCCCCCTTTTTTCGAAAATCAGCCAAATTTTCTCAGGCACGTAACTTTTGATGGGTACGATTAAACTTAATGAAACTTATATATTTGAAATCAGGATTAAAATCTGATTCTTTTGATGTATCTATTGGTATCAAAATCACGTTTTTTAGAGTTTCGGTTACCATTGAGCCGGGTCGCTCCTTACTTACAGTTCGTTACCACGAACTGTTTGACTTAAACCATAGAGAGTTATAAAGACCTCTGTTTCTGTTTTATGATGACGGAGAGAGAACGGATAAACACTATCTAAAGTTGTGCATTGGTTTTTGCTTGGTAAAATTTAGTTTGTTTTACAAGTAATTACCCTGGCGTTTGCTATGTAGGGTAGTTTTTGACATTTTACTGACGAAGTGGCGAAAATAAGAAACTCCTTCTTCGTGCAATTTGCAGGAAAGGGAAACGAATACTTTCGATATTACATAAATACTTCTTCCTGGGCCATAACGTCTAGGGCAAAGGCCTGTTTAGGCAAGGAGTAAACTGTTCTGAAGTTACTAGCTTGTGTCAGTCTATATCCTTAGAGCAAACAGACATTCACTGTCAAGGATATAAGATCATAACGCCTACATCGTACAGATCTTCCTTGCTGAGGATGATAGGTTGCAATTCCTGGGCCATAGATTCTAGGGCAAGGGCCTGTCCAGGACTTGTGTTTCGGGGAGGCGTCTATTCTTTTTCGGTGGGTGAGGTAAAGGCGGGGGGGGGGAGGGTAAAAAATTACAAAACGCATCAACAATTTGTTTATACGCATTTATGATATTTTTTACAAGTCGGACAAAAATTTCGGAGGAGGCCTTCAAACCCAGTAACCCCCCTCCCTTGTGTATGGCCTAGCTTCGGGGAGTACAGAATTTTTCCGCAAGAGAATAAACTGTACTGGAGATTTTCGTCGTGATCATCCCCATCGACGAATTACTATGGTCATAATGTTTAGGATGTAAACAGCTTCACTGCTAAGGACATAAGATTATAGCACCTAAGGCGAACAAACCTTTACTACAGAGGACATAAGGTCCTCTGTAGTATATGTAGTCTTAGATAACTCGAGTGCAGAATTTTTCTGGCAAATGGTAAACTGTACCGGATTTTAACTAAGATGAGCCCAAGTAACAAATGACTTTGGTCACAGTGCCTAAGGCACCAAGCTCCACACTGCTATGGGCAAAATGGTCATAATTCCTAAGAGGTATAGGTCTTCACTATTAAGGACATAAGGTCATAATGCATGGAACAGGAGACAAGGTCTTTCTTGCAGAGTCAATTGTATGTGTCTCAAAATCACCAAGCTCCACACTGCTATGGGCAAAATGGTCATCAAACAGTTCGTGGTAACGAAGTGTAAGTAAGGAGCGACCCGGCTCAATGGTAACCGAAACTCTAGAAAACGGGTTTTTGATACCAATAGATACATCAAAAGAATCAGATTTCAATTCTGATTTCAAATATATAACTTTTATCTAGTTTAGTGCTAAACATCAAAAGTTACGAGCCTGAGAAAATTTGGCTGATTGTCGAAAAAAGGGAAAAAGACCCCCTAAAAATTATACAATCTAAATGAAAATTACACCATCAGATACAGCGCATCAGAAAACCAAACTTTCGAAGTTTCACGTTACTATATACAAAAATGTGGAATTATACATTTTTCGCCAAAAGAAAGATCACGAATGCGTGTTTATTTGTTTGTTTGTTTTTTGTTTTTTTTTTCCCAGGGGTGATCGTATCGACCCAGTCGTCCTAGAATATCGTGGGAGGGCTCATTGGAGCGGAAATTAAAAGTTCTAGTGCCCTTTTTAAGTGACCAAAAAAAATGGAGGGCAACTAGGCCCCCTCCCACGCTTATGTTTTTCCCAAAGTCACCCGATCAAAATTTTGAGATAGCCATTTTGTTCAGCATGGTCGAAAATATGATAAATAAGTCTTTTAGGATGACTTAATCCCCCGATGTTCCCAGTGGGTGGGATAAATTTTTTTAACTTAACCAATTTTTAAAATATTGTTTGGTTTTTTCGTATTTATACATATGTTTTCTGTTGTTTTTTTTGCTGGTAGTGGGAGGGATGGGTGGGTCGGGGGTTATGTTGGAGGATCTGTTCATGAAGGAAGTTTTAATGGGGGGAGGGAAATTGCCATGAAGGGGGCGCCGGACTTGCCAGCTTTATTTATTGGTTAATGGGACGTATACAACCATTTTCAGGAAGGATGTTTTCTGGAGGGGGGGGGGGGCTCGAGGTGGGGATTAATCTGGATAAAATTTCCAGGGCTGATTTTTCGTTTTGGTAATGGATATTTATATGAAGGGGGAGCCTGATTTCCAAGCATTATTTAAGAAACATTCAGAAATTAAATTAAAAAAAATAAGTTTTTTCAACTGAAATGTAAGAAGGAATATTAGAACTTAAAACGAACAGAAATTAGAACGTATGTGAGGGGGTTCTCCCCCAAGTCAATACCTCACTCTTTACGCTACAGTTTTTTTTAGTGCTTTCAAAAGAGCTATCTATTCTAATTAAACGGCCTTTGTGATTCAGGGGTTTGTGAATCAAAATTTTTTTTAACTTTTAACGTAAAGAGCGTGGTATTGACTAAGGGGAGAACCCCTTCATATAAGTAATAACATATACGTAATAAAAAAAAACAATAAAAAAAACAAGCGATACGGCTCAATAGTAATCGAAAATTTTAAAACAAAATTTTGATGTCAATAAATGTATCAAAAGAATGTGTTTATAATGCTGATCCTAAATATATAAATTTTATTAAGTTTAGTATTACTCATCAAAGGCTACGAGCCTGAGAAAATTTACTCGAATTTTTAAAGAGGGGGAAACATCCCCTACAAGTGAAAGAATTTTAATGAAAATCACACCGTCAGATTCAGCGTATCAGAAAACAATATTACATAGGTTTCAAGCTCATATCTGCAAAAATCTGCAACTTTGTATTTTTTGCCAGAAGAAAAATATACGAATATAGAAGTTAGTTACGTAAGTTAATTTGTAAAGACATCCATTTAGCAAAAGAAAAGTAAAATTTTTATGCAAATAAAAGCTGCATTAACTAAAAAACGATCAGAAATTAAATAAAAAAAACAAGTTTTTTAAACTGAAAATAAGGAGTGACATTAAAACTTAAAACAAGCATAAATTATTCCGTATATGAAAAGGGCTGTCCCCTTCTCATCGCTTCGCTCTTCACGCTAAAGTTTGTCTCCCAGCTTTATTTTTTAAAACAATAAAAAACTTTAGCGTAAACAGCGAGGCATTGAAGAAGGGACTGCCCCTTTCATATGCGGAATAATTTCCTCTTGTTTTAAGTTTTGATGTCACTCCCTACTTTCAGTTTAAAAAAACTTGTTTTTTTATTTAATAATTCCTAAGAGGTATAGGTCTTCACTATTAAGGACATAAGGTCATAATGCATGGAACAGGAGACAAGGTCTTTCTTGCAGAGTCAATTGTATGTGTCTCAAAATCATCTTGCATGTCAGGTACTTGATAACATTGTTTGCCCAAGAACTGCTGTTTCCCCTCAACAACGCTACTCTGCAGCAGAATACGTTTCATCAATTGAGCCATTCTAAAGATAAAAGCCTATAACGTTACCTTTCTTGCCAATACTGAAAACCTTTGTCAAGCAACGCTCAGAGGAACTTATGTCAACAACATAGAAGACGTCATACTCAACGTCAGTCCAGAATTCAGGCACTTGCCTCCAGCTTGACGATTTGACGACTGAAATCTCGTATTATCGACTTAAGATTATTGATGACATTACCATCTGCCGAACAAATGCCCTTAGAATGATAACACAGTGATCTAACACCAGGTACTGTCCCTAAAATGTTAAAAAGTGAGAACGTCTCTCTTTACATTGATTCAAACTGATGAAGCTTTCGAAATCAATCAATAAGTTCTAACAGTATATTTCAAACATCCTTCCAGTACTCAAACATGACACTCACGAGAGTGGATAATATCTTGGGAGGCTTAAGATATTAGGAATGAGTTGAGGTCGTCATCTCTGGATAGTGATTTCCCGTTATTGGCATACTTTATCGACCTCGTCATTGAATGAGACGATACTGGGATAAAAGCTGGCAGTTCCTCAACTTTCGTTCGACACACCAAAAACAAATGAGAATGCGATTCACGGGGAGCTAACGATGCTTTTGTTGACTTATTCAAAGGAAACCAGAGAATGAAGAAAAACGGCTCTTTCATTTCCAGCAACAAAGCGAAAACTTGAAAAACAAAAAAAAGGTCGTAACTTCGATTTAGCACCGAGGACTGGAGGAAGAATACAGTCGAAAACTTGATGACCTGATTTTGGTACATATTCAAAATCTGCTTCTCGTAGGAAATCAACTGCCTCAATTTATGAAAAATTTAATAGCATTGCACGCAAAAAAATTGTTTTGAACATCATCAGAGGGGTGCCGCCGGACTTTAATAAAACAGTCCTTCCCTTCTAGTGCACAACCCGATCAACGAGTCAAATATTCAATTGCCTATTTTAAAATCAGGGATCCGTAATGCCGTAATGCTAAATAAAGGCGTAATAAGTCCAAACTCTAACCGTTTTCTGGATTTTACAGTTGGATTTTTTTTTCCAAAAAGACAGAAGATGGAGACACGAGCTGGCACCCAAAAGAACACTTATCTTATCTAAAACAGTACTGGAAGTGATGATCTTCAAAGTAGAGAACAAAGCTACAATTTTAGCTTCAATACAGGGATTAAATTGGGCGACACCAATACCAAATACACGCTTATACAGACGACTGATTTTTGCAAAAATGTCAAAACTGGGTAGCAAAGAATAACTTGACAACCATGGTAATTCTTCTGTGTAGATTGGACTCTATAAAGCAACTGATGAAGTTTACTGGATCCATCAATGCGTTTTCACGAATAATTCCTTTTATAAGACTGTATCTCAGGACATGGGCGCCCATAAGCTGAATTCCAGGGGGGCAAAACTCATCTAATTGGCACTATTAATGCTATATAATAGAAATGTCAGACCAAAAAGATAAAAATAAGGCAGCATCATTCAGCCAGGGGGGGGGGGGGGGGGGAGCCCCCTCCCCTGCTCCCCCGTTTGGGCGCCCATGTCTCAGGATATGTTAGTATCTCACGCCCTTGTTATCATACCGGTCATGGGACTGCATGGATATACATACTCCAACTGCAACAGAGGTGAAAGAGGCTTTAAACCATGGCCGATTGAACTACGATTGGTTGAGTTACGGCTTCCCTGGCAAACCTCCTATTTTGATCGGGTGACTTTGGGAAAAAGTGAGCATGGGAGGGGGCCTAGTTGCCCTCCAATTTTTTGTCACTTAAAAAAGGCAGTACAATTTTTAATTTCCCTCCGAATGAGCCCGCTGACAATATTCTAGGACCACAGGGTCGACCTCGTCCTGTATTCAAAAGCCAAAATGTTCTTGCAAAAAGCGGCTTATGAGGAATGTATCAGCCAGCCAAACTGAACTTTCCTTTGAAAACTTTGCCTTTGGGTAAGGATTTAGTCATTTTGAATCAGCCTATACTACCCCCTTATTCCAATACATGAATACCTATAGTGGGCTGATCTATGACACATAAAAAGATGATAGCCCATTCCCAACAAAACCGTAGAATGATGACTTACCCGGAGCTTGCTTTCTAATACTGGATCAACGAAAATCGCAATAAAGTGGCACTTAGTTTGCTCGCAATTATAATTGCTTGTGTAATTTTGCTCGCAATCTGCTCGATCCAAATTCTAAAAAACATAGTAGCAGACCAACATAGTATTATCATAACTAGTATCAACATCAAGTATTATAGGGGTTAAGCAAGGCTGTAGTTTATCTCCTAGGCTATTTTCTTTATTTATAAATGATATAGAGGATTATTTTAGGAGTAGGGCACCACCATGTATTGAGTTATCGTGTAAATCTTTGCTCTCCTTTTTGTGGATGATATAGCGTTGGTTGCAAAAAGTGGCAAAGAGCTGCAAAGATTGTTAGATCTGTTAGACCCATGATTATTTAGTTGAGAAGAAGTTAACTTCAAATATTGATAAGTCGTAGCGGTAGTGGTATTTGGAGAAAAAGGGGGACAAAGGGAAATTTTGCATATGAATGGTAGTGAGTTAGGGATTGAAAAGGAGTTTGTGTATTTAGGGTGTAAGGTTATATCTAAAGGAAGATTGAGTAGTCGTGTTGATCTAATGGAGAGAAGAGGACTTAGGGCGATGTGGAGTGTGTTAAGAAGTAGTTTAAGAAAGATAGGCCTAAGTTATATTAAATTAATGAAGAGGATTTTTGATAGTAGGCTAAGATAAGACCAGTATTTAGTTATGGGTGTGAAATTTGGGGATTTGAAAAGGGGGCTAAGTTTGAGAGGATCCAGTTAAGTTTTTTTAAGAGATTGATAGGTCTAAGTGATAAGTTTAATGAGTCAGTTTTGAGGGGTGATTTGGGGTTGAGGAGTGAAAGAGTTATAAGGCTAGTCAGTATGATTAGGTATTGGGAAAATTTAGTATCCCTTCCAGAGGAGAGGATACTAAAAGCAGCTTATCAAGAATCTTTGAGAGATAGGAGGAAAGGTTCTTGGGCTACCCAAGTTAAACATGTTTTGAAAAGTTCTGGAGAAGCTAGGCTGTGGAAGGGGGGGGGGGCGATTTAGGGGTAGAAAGGGGGATGGAAGCAAGTTAAGTTTATTTTAGTGGAAGCAAATCAAGTTAAGTTTATTTGAGAGAACCAGGAGATACATAAATGGCAATGTGATATATCCTCTTCACCTTCTCAATCTCTGTATGCTAGTATTAAGGACCTACGGGGGGGGGGAGGAAGCGTATTTTAAGGCGGGCTCAGTAGGGCGAAACTAAAGTGGGGAATATCGGCAAGGGAAAAATTTATAGACTTTGGAGACAGGAAAATATATTTGAGGAAGTTTAGGTCGAAGGCTGGTCCCTATTTTTGTCCGATGTGTGGGGACGAAAATCATGATTTAATTCATTTTTTTATGTTTATGTAAGGAGTTAAGAGGTTTGAGAGAGGAAATTTTTCCGGGGAGGGGGGAAATAAATTTTTCCGGAATGGGGGGTAATATATTAAGAGATACAATTTTTTCTGAGATAAAGAATTTGGGAAGGTTTATTGCACTGGGCATGGAGATTAGAGATAATTTTCTTTAGATTTATTTTTATTTTGGTTTTGTTTATAATAAGGGTGTTTTTATTTATTATTTTTGAATTGTATTGTGTATTAACCGTGGCCCAGTAGGGCTTTTAGTGTTAATAAATCATATCATATCATGAATAAAATAACTGCCAAGACCTATTTGTACCAAATGTATAATCACAAGTTACTTGGTGTTTTCCAAAACTTGAGATGTCTATGTCCCTTAGCCTTTATTTTCGATTCCCTGAGGAGCATTAGTTGGTTTCTCAAGACCCCCATCCGCCTCATCCGCTCAAGAAACATCCAGACCCAGTCTTGTCAAGAAGCTGTTTAATACTGAAAAGGGTTGCCACTCATGGTTTTTTTGGTCCCACTTTGGGTGGCAAAATAGTGTCAATTTCGTATAAAAAGTGTCATTCGAAAAATTTTCGCGTCATTTTCGCGTTGGTACCAACAAGCTTTTCAAATTGAAAACATTGGCCAATTCGCTTGGAATCACCTCTGTGCAGTTTTCCGCATCTTTTAATTTTAAACATCAAAAGTCCGCTCTAATGCCATCCATAAACTACAAAATACTAATATTGATTTTACTTAGACCGTGCTGATTCTCTTCTTTGCGCAGCACTTCCACTCTTGTCAACATTCCAGCTCTCCCCTAAAAACTTGCTAAAGCGCAAATGGTGCTTACTGTATAAAATGGGAACTCGCCCCACAGAGTACTTATTTCTCTGTTTTGTTCCACAGTTCATATAATTATACAGTATGATCATTCCCTATCTCACCCATTATAAAAACACGGAACGGCGTGCAAGTGCTCCAGAGAACCTAGAAACATAAGTGGCGTCACATCTTTTCACGAGTAGACAAGTCAGACACGAAACAATAGGAAACAAGTGGGAACCCCCTATTACGAATAATGCACTTTACGCAAAACAATCGGAAACAGCCCAGTCTTGGGGCTGTTTTGGGGCTGTTTCCCAGTCTTGGGAAACATCTGTTCTGAGTAGTCTTTGCTCATAGCGCGAAAAAGGAAAGAAAAGAGAAAAAGCCATCCGAGTTTTTTTTTTTTTTTTTTTTGAGGAAACGGAAAAAACGGAGAACAATACTCGTCTACATTGAAAGTTGTTCATCCAGTTTTTCCACACAATGGACTATCTGGATTATTACAGTACGTTTGGGTGCTTGAAACTTTTCTCTGAAAATACTGAACAGAATGCCGCGAACATAGATTGCAACTATTGATGACCCTATGATAGATTAAATTAAAAAAAAAAAAAAGTTTTTTCAACTGAAAGTAAGGAGCAACATTAAAACTTAAAACGAACAGAAATCATTACGTGTATGAGGAGGTTCGCCCCCTAGTCAATAACTCGCTCTTTACACTGAAGTTCGAATTTTGTTTCAATTCTTTAAGAATGACTCCTGAATCAAAAAGGCCGTTTAACTAAAAAGATAGCTCTTTTGAAAGTACTTAAAAAAAAATATAGCGTAAAGAGCGAGGTATTGACTAGGGGGCGAACCCCCTGATATACGTAATAATTTCTGTTCGTTTCCAGTTTTAATGTTGCTCCTTACTTTCAGTTGAAAAAACTTGTTTTTTTAATTTAATTTCTGATCGTTTTTTAAATAATGCTGAGAAATCCGGCATCCCCTTCACAAAAATGTCCCTTCCCCCATGAAAACATCCTCCACGGAAAGATCTTCCCACGTAGGCCACTCCTCCAACCCCCTGCCACCAGAAAAAATCCCTCCTGAAAACGTCTGTATACTTCCCAATAACCAATACTATATGTAATATGTAAACGATCGGCAAAGTTCATAACTTGTAGCCCTTCCTCCCGGGGACTGTGGGGGATTAAGTCATCCTCATAGACATATTTATTAGCTTTTCGACTATGTTGAACAAAATGGCTATCTCAAAATTTTGATAGGGTGACTTTTGGGGGAAAATGAGCCTGGAAGGGGGCCTAGTGGCCCTCAATTTTTTTGGTCACTTAAAAAGCGCACTAGAGCTTTTAATTTCCGTTCGAATACGCCCTCTCGCGATATTCTAGGACCACTGGATCGATATGACCACCTCTTGAAATAAAAAGAACAAATGAACACGCATCTGTGATCTTTCTTCTGGCAAAAAATTCAAAATTCCACATTTTTGCATATAGGAGCTTGAAACCTCTTCAGTTTGGTTTCTCTGATACGCTGAATCTGATGGTTTTGATTTTTATTAAAATTCTACCACTTTTAGGGGGTGTTTCTCCCTTTCTTTGAAAATAAGGCAATTTATTTTTTTAACTTTTGATGGGTATAACTAAACTTGATGAAAACTATATATTTGAAATCAGCATAAAAATTCGATCCTTTTGATGTATCTACTAGTATCAAAATTCCGTTTTTTTAGAGTTTCGGTGTCACGTTTCCCAAAAAGTGCCACTTAAAAAAAAGTGCCAAAAAGGGACACAAAAGTGTCAACGGTGGCAACCCTGATACTGAACGACCAATGTTTTCTTGAGGTTTAGTTTTACCAGGATTCCCTGGAGTTTTCTCAAATCCCCTCAGTTTTAGCTGCATTCCCTGAATACAGTTCTTCTTATTTTTTTTCTTTCAGTATAGCGGAATGTTCAACAAAGAATACACCATTTGGGCTCATGTTCTACGTTAAGACACCAAAGGTCCGCTTCTAAAACTGGAATTGTACGGACTCTAGGGATTTAGACAAACTCGTACCTCGCAAACTCGTACCTGCGTTCATCAATATAATATAGGGAGAATCTTGCTAATGGTAATCTTGACACACCTAGATCAAACAGTTCGTAGTAACGAACTGTAAGTAAGGAGCGATCCTGCTCAATAGTAACCGAAACTCTAAAAAATGGAGTTTCGATACCAATAGATATATCAAAAGAATCAAATTTTTATGCTGAGTTCAACTATTTAAGTTTCATCAAGTTTAATTTTACCTATCAAAAGTTACGCACCTGGGAAAATTTGCATTATTTTCTAAAAAAGGGGAAACACCCCCTAAAAGTCATAGAACCTTAATGAAAATCAGACCATCAGATTCAGCATATCAGAGAACCTAATTAAGTGGTGTCAAGCTCCTATCTACAAAAATGTGAAATTGTGTACTTTTTGCTTTACGAAAGATCACAGATGCGTGTTTATTTGTTTGTTGTTGTTTTTTTCAGGGGTTATCGTATCGACCCAGTGGTCCTAGAATACCGAGGGAGGGCTCATTCAAACAGAAATTAAAAGTTCTAGTGTCTTTTTTAAGTGACCAAAAAAAAATTGGAGTGCAACTAGGCCCCCTCCCACGCTCATTTTTTTCCAAAGTGACCGGATCAAAATTTTGAGAGAGCCCTTTTGTTCAGCATGGTCGAGCAATATAATAAGTATGTCTTTGAGGATGATTAATCCCCCACAGTCCCCGGGGGAAGGGCTGCAAGTTATGAACTTTGCCCAATGTGTACATATAGTATTGGTTAATGGGAAGTATACAGACGTTTTCACTGGGGATTTTTTCTGGTAGTGGGGGAGGGGAAGGGTCAGGGGTAACGTGGTAGGATCTTTCCATGGAGGAAGTTTTTATGGGGGAAGGGAAGTTGCTATGAAGGGGCACCGGATTTCCCAACATTATTTAATAAAAAAACGACCAGAAATTAAATAAAAAAAACAAGTTTTTCAACTGAAAGTAAGGAGCAACATCAAAACTTACAACGAACAGAAATTAAAACCTCACTCTTTACGCTGAAGTTCTTTTAGTACTTTCATAAGAGTTATTTATTCGAACTAACGGCCTTTGTGATTAAGGGGTTATTCGTAGAGAATTGAAACAATATTTGAACTTTAGCGTAAAGAGCGAGGTATTGACTAGGGTGCGAACCCCCTAATATACATAATAAAAACATACGAATATAGAAGTTCGTTACGTAAGTTAATTCGTAAGTTACGTATATTTATTACTAACATAAACGTTCGTAAATAAAATTAAACAACTTTCGAGAAAGCCATTTAACCAAAAAAAAAGGTAAAACGAATATGCAAATTTTGTTTTAGTTATCCAGTACGGTGAGCCAAATTCAAAACCTGCATTAATTTAAAAACGTTCAGAAATTAAATAAAAAAAGTCTTTTTAACCAAAAGTAAGGAGCGACATTAAAACTTGAAACGAACAGATATTATTCCGTATATGAAAGGGGCTGTCCCTTCCTCAATGCCTCGCTCTTCACGCTAAAGTATCACAACTTTATTTTTTTAAACAATAAAAAACTAGCGTAAAGAGCGAGGCATTGAGGAGGGGACAGTCCCTTTCATATACGGAATAATTTCTGTTCGTTTGAAGTTTTAATGTCGCTCTTTACTTTCATTTAAAAAAAACTTGATTTTTTATTGAACCATACTAACGTTCTTCCAGTCAGTGTTGTCAGTTGCTTGGTCTAAAGTTGCGCAACCTAAAAGTGAGAATGCGCCGAAAGCTCCATTTTTCTAGTGAAAATGCGCCGAATGAAAGATTCTCCCCCTCAAAAAATGCACCAATTTGAAAAATTTAATGAACAACCGCCTCCAAAAAGCGCCAAAATGGCACAAATTCCCCCATCTGGCCACTCTTTTCCACCAAATATGGTTGCCTACTTCACGCTGGGGCTCCCTAAAATTACATGGCATCATTCCATATGATACAAGATGTGAATTTTAGCAGAGGCAATGCCACGACTGGTTGTATGGCTTGCTTATAAAGCATCCTCGTCCAATGAGCAATCGCTATCTTTAACGGCAAGATGTGGTTTGCCGTCGCATATAGATGCTCAGCTTAGATAAATCCTGCTTAGAACCGTTCAGTATTTCTAAAACCAACTTATTCATTTTAATATTGGCTAGACAAAGCTCTGCTTCAAAAATTGTCACAAAAAGGAATCAACAATAACGATCATTGGAAGTGATTAACTTAATTATGGTTTTAAATATATGCAAATAAACCTATAATGTCAAACGGTATAATTACCTGAAATATACACCTGATGGGTCTACAACAAGAGGGCAGTCAAGTCCAGGGCCATCTTGGGAATGGACGCAGTACACATATCGTTTCCTGTAATTTTATAAGGAAATAAAACCACTTCATAAGAAAAATATAAGCAAACATACACATCCATAGTAGATACCTATATATAACTCGTGACCCCACCACGTGGTTTATGGTTTTCTCACTGAGAATGAAAAAACAGGAATTTTCTCACTTGGAAAAACAGGAATTTTCTCACATTTATTTCTGTTTGTAGGAATGATTATGTGTTGGTCGATTTATATGATGTTTTTCTCGGATGTCAACATCAAATTATGGATGATTTATGGTGTTTGTCAGTGTGAATTTGAAAAACAGGAACTTTCTCACATTTATGTCTGTTTCTATGGTTTTTGTCAGTGAGAATGAAAAAACAGGAACTTTGTCACATTTATGGATGTCAACAGCAATTTATGTTCCTGTTTTATGTCTGTTCGTTGTCAGAGAGAATGGACATGCTCGAGGCGAATGTTATGAGATTGTTTGGCGAACCTAACCTGGGAACTTGATTTACATAATCGCTAGGGGGAATTATTGATTCACGAAGGGGAAATTAAGAAACACTAAGGCTTCTTTAATCTTAGGTCTGAGGGATAAACGTTCTTTAGGTCAGAGAGAAAAATTAATATTCTATTTTTAAATAGGGTTTCATTGATCTTGAGTGTCAGGAATTATAAATGACATCACTTGTTATCTTGGAATTATGCGGGAGTCTAAAGAGATAGAAATTCTATTTTTAAATACGGCTTCACGGAGCTTTAAGTCGGAGAGATAAATTGATATTCTAACGAAACACTAATAGTTTAGCTAGGAAAATTTATGAGATGAAGAGATTAACGTAGGAAAGGGTTTCCTAGAAATTTGAAATACGTTGGCGCAGAGATGCCAAACAAAAGGAACACGCTGAAATTACGTTTAGGGATTATTTGGGCGAAACCGTTTTATCCATTTTATGGGATTATTTCGGCGAAACAGTTAGAGACATTTTGAAAGAAGATTTTAGGAAAGGTTTTAGAAGAGAATTTGAGGGTGAAACTTTGTGGTCGTTATAATACACAAGTTCCATTTGAACAGTGTTGTGAGGTCCTCTACCCTAATCCCAAAGGGTTCCGATCTCCAACCCCAACCCCGATGGAAGCCCCTGGTACCCGAAGGTCCCCCAAGCTCCCAAAGAGCCCCAGCCCCCCAAACGCCCTCATCAGACCCTCAAAGGCCCTCCCCTGGTCCTCAAAGGGCCCCCGGACCCCCAAAGGGCACCCCGGACCCCAGAGGCCCTCCCCCCGGTCCTCAAAGGTCCCCCGGGCCCGAGAAGCGCCACGGGGCAGGAATGCGCCGCATGGGGATGCGCCACAGGGGATGCGCCGCGGGTCAGAGAAAGCGCCGCAGGGGATGCGCCGCAGGGAGGCACCGCAGGGATGCGCCGCGGGGAAGCGCCGCAGGGATGCGCCGCAGGGATGCGCCGCAGGAATGCGCCGTTTTTTGTTAGAGTTCTAGTTTACTTTAATTTTAGTTAAGAGTTTGATTTTTTAACTTTGAGTTTCAGTTAGAGTTCTTGTTTAGTTTTAGTTAAGAGTTTAGAGATTTTAGCTTAGAGTTTTTGTTGAAGTTCTAGTTTAGTTTAGTTTTAGTTAATAGTTTAGAGTTTTAGCTTAGAGTCTTATCTTAGAGTTTTTGCTAGAGTTCTAGTTTAGTTTAATTTTATTTTAGATTTTGTTGTATTAGATTTGTGTTTCAGTTTGATTTCTTTTTTAGTTTAGTTTTTGTTAAGAATTTAGAGTTTTTAGCTTAGAGTCTTAGCTTAGAGTTTTTGTTTGTGTGTGTGTGTAAGTTTTTGTGTGTTTGAGAGTTTTTTTGTGTGTGCAGATATAAATTATATTTTCCTAAAATAATATAAAATTTTCGCGTGTGTATGTGTGTGTAATAAGTTTTTGTGTGTGTGTAAGTTTTTGTGTATGTGTAAGTTTTTTGTGTTTGTGGAAGTTTTTTTGTGTATTTTATGTTTTTTGGGTGATTAAGTTTGTTAATGTGTATATAAGTTTTTTGTGTGTTTAAGGTTTTTGTGTATATGTTTTCTTGTTTTTTTATGTAAGTTTATTTGCTTTTTTAAGTTTTTGTGTGTGTGTGTATTTTTTCTTGTGTATGTAAGTTTTTTTTTGTGTGTCTTTAATTTGTTTATTTATATGTAGTTTTTGTGTGTGTGTAAGTTTTTGTGTGTGTGTGTGTAAGTTTTAGTGTGTGTGTAAGTTTTTGAGTGTGTGTAAGTTTTTATGTGTGTGTAAGTTTTAGTGTGTGTGTGTAAGTTTTTTTGTGTGTGTTATTTTTTGTGTGTGTGTAAGTGTAATTAGTTTTTGTGTGTGTGTAATTTTTTGTGTGTTTTTTATTTTTTGTGTGTGTAAGTTTTTGTGTGTGTGTTAGTTTATGTGTGTGTGTGTTAGTTTTTTTGTGTGTGTTAGTTTTTTGTGTGTGTGTTAGTTTTTGTGTGTATGTAGTTTTTTTTTAATTTTTTTTTTTTTTAAGTTTTTTTTTTTTTTTAAGTTTTTTTGTTCTTTTGTAAGTTGTTGTTTTAGTTTAAGTTTTTTTTGTTTATGTAAGTTTTTTTGTGTGTAGGTTTTTGTGTGTATGTAAGTTTTTGTGTGTATGTAAGTTTTTGTGTGTGTCTTAGTTTATGTGTGTGTTTAATTTTTTGTGTGTGTGTAAGTTTTTTTTTGTGTTTGTGTTTGTTTTTCTTTGTGTGTGTAAGTTTTTGTGTGTGTGTAAGTTTTTGTGTGTGTGTAAGTTTTTGTGTGCGTGTAAGTTTGTTTGTGTGTGGAAGTTTTGGTGTGTAAGTTTTTGTGTTTGTTTGTGTTTTTGTTTTTGTGTTTGTTTTTTTGTGTGTGTTTTTGTTTTTTTGTTTGTGTGTATGTTTGTTTTTGTGTGTGTAAGTTTTTTTGTGTGTGTAAGTTTTTGTGTGTGTGTGTAAGTTTTTGTGTGTGTTTGTGTGTGTGTGTAAGTCATTGTGTGTGTGTAAGTTTATTTGTGTGTAAGTTTTTGTGTGTGTGTAAGTTTTTGTGTGTGTGTAAGTTTTATTTGCGTGTGTAAGTTTTTGTGTGTATAAGTTTTGTGTGTGTGTTTAAGTTTTTGCGTGTGTGTAAGCGTTTGTATGTGTGTAAGTTTTTTTGTGCGTGTGTAAGTTTTTGTGTGTGTGTGTAAGTTTTTGTGTTTGTGTAAGTTTTTTTGTGTGGACTTAAATTTTTGTGTGTGTGTTTTAGTTTTTGTGTGTGTTTTAGTTTTTGTTTTTTTTTATTATTGTTTTTTTGTTAGTTTTTTTGTTTATTTATGTTTGTTTGTTTATGTTAGTTTGTGTGTGTGTAAGTTTTTTTGTGTGTGTAAGTTTTTTTGTGTGTGTAAGTTTTTATGTGTGTGTTTGTTTTTTTGTGTGTGTAATTTTTTGTGTGTGTTAGTTTTTGTTTGTGTGTGTTTAATTTTTCTTGTGTCTTTAATTGTTTGTTGGTTATCTTTTTTTTTTGTTTTGTTTTTCTTTTGTGTGTGTTTTAGTTTTTTTTTGTTCGTTTTATTTATTTTTTTTGTGTAAGTTTTTTTGTTTTTGTGTTTTTTTTTTTGTGTTTATTATTTTATTTTTTTTTTTAAGTTTTTTTGTTTTTGTTATTTTTTTTGGTTGTGTTTTGTTTGTTTGTTTGTTTTAGTTTTTTTGTGTGTGTGTATGTTTGTTTTCGTATTGGTAAGTTTTTTTGTTTGTTTCTGATTGTGTATGCTTTAGAGTTTTTGTTATCTCTTTATAGTGTGTGTTTTTTTAAGTTTTTGTGTGTGTGTAATATTTTGGGTGTGTGTGTGTAAGCTTTTGTGTGTGTGTGTGAGTTTTTGTGTGTGTACCCATATCAATTCTATTTTCCTAAAATAATATAAAAATTTCCACTTCAATTCAGATTTTTCTCAAACAGATGAAAGAATTTAAAATACTGTTCTAAATTTTTCATAGAAGATAGAAAAGTTCTAGTTCTCTTCTGAATTTTACCAAAGAACATAATTCAATTCTAATTTCTCCAGAGAAAATAAAAAGCTTCTACTTCAGTTTTAAGTACACCAAGACATGAAAAATTTAAAGTTCACTTCTAAATTTTTCCGTAGAAGATAGGAAAAGTTATAATATGATTCTGATTATTTTCCATGAAGATAAAAAGTTTCACTTTAATTCTAAATTTTCTTAAATTCAATTCCGACCTTTCTCAAAGAGATGAAAAAATTTAAACTTCTGTTCCAAATATTTCCCCGGAAGAAGAAAAGTTAAACTTCGATTCTGAATTTTCTCAATGAAAATGAAATAAGTTATTGATCAATTCTATTTTCCCAAATTAATATAAAAATTTTCCACTTCAGTTAAGATTTTTCTCAAAGAGATGAAAAAATTTTAAATACTGTTCCAAATTTTTCATAGAAGATAGAAAAGTTCAAGTTCTCTTCTGAATTTTACCAAAGAACACAATTCAATTCTAATTTCTCCAGAGAAAATAAAAAGCTTCCACAAATTATTTTCCATGAAGATAAAAAGTTTCACTTTAATTCTAAATTTTCTGAAATTCAATTCCGACCGTTCTCAAAGAGATGAAAAAATTTAAAGTTCTGTTCCAAATGTTTTCCCGGAAGACGAAAAGTTCAACTTCGATTCTGAATTTTCTCAATGAAAATTAAATAAGTTATTGATCAAATCTTTTTTACTAAAATAATATAAAATTTTACACTTCAATTAAGATTTTTCTCAAAGATATGAAAAAATTTAAAATACTGTTCCAAATTTTTCTTACAAGATAGAAAAGTTCAAGTTCTCATCTGAATTTTACAAAAGAAAAGAATTCAATTGCAATTTCTCCAGAGAAAATGAAAAGTATCCACTTGAGTTTGAAGTTGACCATGACATAAAAAATTTAAATTTCAGTTCTAAATTTTTCTGTAGAAGACAGGAAAAGTTATACTCTGATTGTGATTATTTTCCGTGAAGATGAAAAGTTTCGCTTTAATTCTAAATTTTCTTAAATTCAGTTCCGACTTTTCACATAGAGAAGAAAAAATTTAAAGTTCTGTTCCAAATTTTTCATTGAAGATAGGAAAAGTTATACTTTGATCGTGAATATTCAAGTTCTCTTCTGAATTTTACCAAAGAACATAATTCAATTCTAATTTCTCCAGAGAAAATAAAAAGCTTCCACTTCAGTTTTAAGTTCACCAAGACACAAAAAATTTAAAGTTCAGTTCTAAATTTTCCCGTAGAAGATATGAAAAGTTATACTATGATTGTGATTATTTTCTATGAAGATAAAAAGTTTCACTTTAATTCTAAATTTTCTTAAATTCAATTCCGACATTTCTCAATGAGATGAAAAAATTTAAAGTTCTGTTCCAAATATTTTCCCGGAAGAAGAAAAGTTCAACTTCGATTCTGAATTTTCACAATGAAAATGAAATAAGTTATTGATCAATTCTATTTTCCCAAAATAATATAAAAAGTTTCCACTTCAGTTCAGATTTTTCTCAAAGAGATGAAAAAATTTTAAATACTTTTCCAAATTTTTCATAGAAGATAGAAAAGTTCAAGTTCTCTTCTGAATGTTACCAAAGAACAGCATTCAATTCTAATTTCTCCAGAGAAAATAAAAAGCTTCCACAGATTATTTTCCATAGAAGATAAAAAAAATTTCCTTAGAAGATAGGAAAAGTTATACTATGATTGGGATTATTTTCTACGAAGATAAAAAGTTTCTCTTCAATTTTAAATTTTCTCAAAGAAGTGAAGAAAAGTTCAACTTCGATTCTGAATTTTCGCAATGAAAATGAAATAAGTTATTGATCAATTCTATTTCCCCTAAATAATATAAAAATTTTCCCCTTCAGTTCATATTTTTCTCAAACATATGAAAAAATTTAAAATACTGTTAAAAATTTTTTCATATAAGATAGAAAAGTTCAATTTCTATTCTGAATTTTACAAAATAAAATAATTCAATTCTATTGTCTCCAGAGAAAATAAAAAGCGTCTACATCAGTTTTAAGTTCACCATGACATAAGAAATTTAAAGTTCAGTTTTAAGTTTTTCCATAAAAGATCCGAAATGTTAAACTATGATTTTGATTATTTTCATGAAGATAAAAAGTTTCACTTTAATTCTAAATTTTCTTAAATTCAATTCTGACCTTTCTCAAAGAGATGAAAAAATTTAAAGTTCGGTTCCAAATATTTTTCCGGAAGAAGAAAAGTTCAATTTCGATTCTGAATTTTCTCAATGAAAATGAAATAAGTTATTTATCAATTCTATTTTCCTAAAATAATATAAAATTTACAACTTAAAGTAAGATTTTTCTAAAAGATATTAAAAAATTTATAACACTGTTAAAAATTTTTAATAGAATATAGGAAAAGTTATACTTTGATTGTGAATATTCTTCATGAAGATATGGAACTCCACTTTAATTCTGAGTTTTCTCGAAGAAGTGCAAAATGTACAAGTTCTCTTCTGAATTTTCTTAGAGAAGAAAAAAAAAAGTTAGCTCAATTCTGAAATTTACCAATGAAAATGAAAAAGCTTCCATTTCAGTTCCTAATTTCTCAAAGACATAAAAAATTTAAAGTTCAATTCTAAATTTTTCCATAGAAGATAGGAATGGCTATACTATGATTGTGATTATTTACCGTGAAAATAAAAAGTTTCACTTTATTTCTAATTTTTCTTAAATTCAGTTCATTCATCTAACCACCAAAAACAATAGGTTAGGTTAGGTTAGGTATAAATAAATATTAATAAATAATTAGAAACATTTCTCCATGTTTAAGTTAGGTTAGGTTAGGTAAACTTATCACGAGCGCTCATGATAAGCTAACCTAACCTAACTTAAACATGGTAAAAAGATTAAATTAGGTTAGGTTAGGCTAGATTAAGTTAGGTTAGGTTAGGTTAGCCTACGTACAAGCGCGTACGTAGGCTAACCTAACCTAACCTAACTTAACCTAACCTAATCTAGCCTAACCTATTGTTTTTGGTGGTTAGATGAATGAACTGAATTTAAGAAAAATTAGAAATAAAGTGAAACTTTTTATCTTCATGGTAAATAATCACAATCATAGTATAGCCATTCCTATCTTCTATGGAAAAATTTAGAATTGATCTTTAAATTTTTTATGTCTTTGAGAAATTAGGAACTGAAATGGAAGCTTTTTCATTTTCAATGGTAAATTTCAGAATTGAGCTAACTATTTTTTTCTCTTCTTTAAGAAAATTCAGAAGAGAACTTGTACATTTTGCACTTCTTCGAGAAAACTCGGAATTAAAGTGGAGCTCCATATCTTCATGAAGAATATTCACAATCAAAGTATAACTTTTCCTATCTTCTATGAAAAAATTGGAACAATATTTTAAATTTTTTAATCTCTTTGAGAAAATTCTGAATTGAAGTGGAAAATTTTATATTATCTTAGGAAAATAGAATTGATCAATAACTTATTTCATTTTCATTGAGAAAATTCAGAATTGAAATTGAACTTTTCTTCTTCCGAAAAAATATTTGGAACAGAACTTTAAATTTTTTCATCTCTTTGAGAAGGTCGGAATTGAATTAAAGAAAATTTAGAATTAAAGTGAAACTTTTTATCTTCATGAAAATAATCAAAATCATAGTATAACTTTTCTTATCTTCTATGGAAAAATTTAGAACTGAATTTTAAATTTTTTATGTCTTGGTGAACTTAAAACTGACGTGCAAGCTTTTTATTTTATCTGGATAAATTAGAATTGAATTATGTTCTTTGGTAAAATTCAGAAGAGAACTTGAACTTTTGTATCTTCTATGAAAAAATTTGGAACTTTATTTAAAATTTTTTCATCTGTTTGAGAAAAATCTGAACTGAAGTGGAAAATTTTTATATTATTTTGGGGAAATAGACTTGATCAATAATTTATTTCATTTTCATTGCGAAAATTCAGAATCGAAGTTGAACTTTTCTTCACTTCTTTGAGAAAATTTAAAATTGAAGTGAAACTTTTTATCTTCATAGAAAATAATCAAAATCATTGTAGAACTTTTCATATGTTCTATCAAAATTTTTTTTTATCTTCATGGAAAATAATCTGTGGAAGCTTTTTATTTTCTCTGGAGGAATTAGAATTGAATTCTGTTCTTTGCTAAAATTCAGAAGAGAACTTGAACTTTTATATCTTCTATGAAAAATTTGGAACAGTATTTCAAATTTTTTCATCTCTTTGAGAAAAATCTGAACTGAAGTGGAAACTTTTTATATTATTTTGGGAAAATAGAATTGATCCATAACTTATTTCATTTTCATTGTTAAAATTCAGAATCGAAGTTGAACTTTTCTTCTTCCGGGAAAATATTTGGACCAGAACTTTAAATTTTTTCATCTCATTGAGAAAAGTCTGAATTGAATTTAAGAAAATTTAAAATTAAAGTGAAACCTTTTATCCTAATAGAAACTAATCACAATCATAGTATAACTTTTCATATCTTCTAGGGAGAAATTTATAACTTAACTTTAAATTTTTTATGTCTTGTTGAACTTAAAACTGAAGTTGAAGCTTTTTATTTTCTCTGGAGAAAATAGAATTGAATTATGTTCTTTGGTAAAATTCAGAAGAGAACTTGAATATTCACGATCAAAGTATAACTTTTCCTATCTTCAATGAAAAATTTAGAACAGAACCTTAAATTTTTTCATCTCTATGTGAAAACTCATAACTGAATTTAAGAAAATTTAGAATTAAAGTGAAACTTTTTATCTTCACAGAAAATAATCATAATCATAGCAAAAATTGTTCTGTCTTCTACAGTAAAATTTAGAACTTAACTTAAAATTTTTTATGTCCTGGTGAACTTAACACTGAAGTGAAAGCTTTTTATTTCATTTGGAGACATTAGAATTGAATTCTGTTCTTTTGTAAAATTAAGAAGAGAACTTGAACTTTTCTATCTTGTAAGAAAAATTTGGAACAGTATTTTAAATTTTTTCATCTCTTTGAGAAAAATCTGAATTGAAGTGTAAAATTTTATATTATTTTAGGAATATAGAATTGATCAATTACTTATTTCATTTTCATTGAGAAAATTCAGAATCGAAGTTGAACTTTTCTTCTTCCGGGAAAATATTTAGAACCGAACTTTAAATTTTTTCATCTCTTTGAGAAAGGTCGAAATTGGATTTAAGAAAATTTAGAATTAAAGTGAAACTTTTTATCTTCATGGAAAATAATCTGTGGAAGCTTTTTATTTTCTCTGGAGAAATTAGAATTGAATTGTGTTCTTTGGTAAAATTCAGAAGAGAACTTGAACTTTTCTATCTTCTATGAAAAATTTGGAACAGTATTTTAAATTTTTTCCTCTCTGAGAAAAATCTGAACTGAAGTGGAAACTTTTTATATTATTTTGGGAAAATAGAATTGATCAATAACTTATTTCATTTTCATTGAGAAAATTCAGAATCGAAGTTGAACTTTTCTTCTTCCGGGAAAATATTTGGAACAGAAGTTTAAATTTTTGCATCTCGTTGAGAAAGGTCGGAATTGAATTTAAGAAAATTTAGAATTAAAGTGAAACTTTTTATCTTCATGGAAAATAATCAGAATCATAGTATAACTTTTCCTATCTTCTATGGAAAAATTTAGAAGTGAACTTTAAATTTTTCATGTCTTGGTGAACTTAAAACTGAAGTGAAAGCTTTTTATTTTCTCTGGAGAAATTAGAATTGAATTATGTTCTTTGGTAAAATTCAGAAGAGAACTTGAACTTTTCTATCTTCTATGAAAAATTTAGAACAGTATTTTAAATTCTTTCATCTGTTTGAGAAAAATCTGAATTGAAGTGAAAATTTTTATATTATTTTAGGAAAATAGAATTGATATGGGTACACACACAAAAACTCACACACACACACAAAAGCTTACACACACACACACATAAACTTACACACACAAAAAAACTTACACACACACAAAAACTTACACACACACAAAAACTTACACCCACACAAAACCTTACACGCACACAAAAACTTACACACACACACAACAAATTACACACACACAAAAACTTACACACACACAAAAACTTACACACACACAAAAACGTAAACACACAAAAAAAACTTACACACAAAAAAAAAACTAACAAACAAACAAGAAATTACAAACAAACAAAAAATTACACAAACACACAAAAAATAAAAAACACAAAAAAACTTACACAAACAAAAAAAAAATTACACACACACAAAAGATTACACAAACAAAAACACAAACACACACACAAAAAAACAAAAACACAAACACAAAAGAAAAAAAAAAAAAACAATCCAAGACAAAAACAAAAAAAAAAACAAAAACAAAAACACACACACAAACAAAAACTAACACACACAAATAAACTTACACACACACAAAAACTTACACACACACAAAACTACACACACAAAAAAACTCACACACACACAAAAACTTATACACACAAAAACTTACACAAACAAATAAAATTACACACACACACAAAAAATTACACACACACAAAAAATAACACACAAACACAAAAAATTACACACACACACAAAGACATACACACACACAAAAATACTTAAACAAACAAAAAAAATTACACACACACAAAAAATCACACACACACACAAAAAATTACACACACACACAAAACATACACACACAAAAACATACACACACAAAATATTACACACACACAAAAAAACTTACACACACACAAAATATTACACACACACAATCAAACACACACACATAAGAATACACAAACACAATGACTTACTAAAAAACCCACTAACACACACACATAAACATACACAAACAAACAGACACATAAGCACAAAAACAAACATACACACACACACAAAAAAATACACACACACACAAAAAATTACACACACACAAAAAAAATTACGCACACAAAAAAAATTACACACAAATAAAAACTTACAAACACAAAAAAAATAACATACGCATAAACTCAGACACACACACTAACACATACACACACACAAAAACATACACACACACACAAAAAATTACACACACACACAAACTATTACACACACACAAAAAAAAAAAACAACACACCCCCTCTCACACAAAAACAAAAAAAAAAAAAAAAACACAATAAAACACAAAAACAAAAAAAAACCCACAAAAAAACTAACACACACACAAAAACCTTACACACACAAAAACTTACATACACACAAAGACTTACACACACACAAAAACTTACACATGCACAAAAAACTTACACACACACAAACACACACACAAACAACACACACTACATACACACAAAAACTTACACACACACAAAAACTTACATACACACAAAAAATTACATACACACAAAAACTTACACACGCACAAAAAACTTACACACACACAAAAACTTATTACTAAAAAACTTACACACACACAAAAACTTACAAACACAAAAAAACATAAAAACACACACAAAAACATGCAAAAACATAAAAAAATACACACACACAACAAATTACACACACACAAAAACATACACACACACACAAAAAAATAAAACAAAAAACACAAAAAAACAAAAAAACTAAAAAAAACACACACAAAAAAAACTTAAACACACACAAAAAATTAAACACACAAATAAAAAAAGACAATCCAAAAAAATCTTCCACACAAAAAAAAGCAAAAATGAAAACAAAAACCTAACACACACAAAAAACAAAAGCACACACAAAAAACATACACACACACAAAACAATCCAACCGCACAAAAAAAAACTTACACACACACAAAAACTTGAGATACCACACTAATAAACACACACAAAAAATTACACACACACAAAAACATAAAAAACAAGTATACAACTAAAAAAAAAATGTGAAATAATTGGAAAGAATAATTGATATGTGCACACACACAAAAACTCACACACACACAAAAACTTACACACACACACAAACAAAACTCTAAGCTAAGACTCTAAGCTAAAAACTCTAAATTCTTAACTAAAACTAAACTAAACTAGAACTCTAACTGAAACTCAAAGGTAAAACATCAAACTTTTAACTAAAATTAAACTAAACTAGAACTATAACAAAAACTCTAAGCTAAGACTATAAGCTAAAACTCTAAACTATTAACTAAAACTAAACTAAACTAGAACTTCAATAAAAACTCTAAGCTAAAAACTCTAAACTCTTAACTAAAACTAAACTAGAACTCTAACTGAAACTCATAGGTAAAAAAATCAAACTCTCTGAAACTCATAGGTAAAAAAATCAAACTCTTAGCTAAAATTAAACTAAACTAGAACTCTAACAAAAAAAACTCTAAGCTAAAATTCTAAAATCTTAACTAAAACTAAACTAAACTAGAACTCAAATTAAAACTCTAAACTAAGACTCTACGGTAAAACACAAAACTCTTAACTAAAACTAAACTTAAACTATAACTTAAACTCAAAGGTAAAAAAATCAAACTCTTAAATAAAATTAAACTAAACTAGAACTCTAACAAAAAAACTATAATATAAGACTAAGATAAAACTCTAAACTCTAAAATAAAATTAAAATAAACTAGAACTATAACAAAAACTCTAAGCTACGACTCTAAGCTAAAAATCTAAACTATTAACTAAAACTAAACTAAACTAGAACATCAACAAAAACTATAAGATAATACTATAATATAAAAAATATAAAATCTTAACTAAAAATAAAATAAACAAGAAGTATAAATGAAAATCAAAGGTAAAACATCAAACTCTTAACTAAAATTAAACTAAACTAGAACTATAACAAAAACTCTAAGCTAAGACTCTAAGCTAAAACTCTAAACTATTAGCTAAAACTAAACTAAACTAGAACTTCAACAAAAACTCTAAGCTAAAAACTCTAAACTCTTAACTAAAACTAAACAAGAACTCTAACTGAAACTCAAAGGTAAAACATCAAACTCTTGACTAAAATTAAAGTAAACTAGAACTCTAACAAAAAGCGGCGCATCCCTGCGGCGCATCCCTGCGGCACATCCCTGCGGCGCATCCCTGCGGCGCATCCCTGAGGCACATCCCTGTGGTACGTCCTTCGACCCGCGCCGCATCCCCATGCGGTGCATGCCGGGCCCGTGGTAGGTAGAGGGCCCGGGGGCCCGTGGAGGAGCGGGGGGAGGATCTTTGGTGTTCGGGGTGCCCTGTGGGGGTCGGGGGGTCCGGTGAGGATCAGAGGAGCGCCGTTGGGGGTCTGAGGAGAGCGTGTGGGGGGCTGGGGCTCTTTGTGAGCTTGGGGGACCTTTGAGGACCGGGGGCTTCCTTCGGGGTTGGGGTTGGGGGATCGGAACCCTTTGGGGTTGGGGTAGAGGACCTCACAACACTGTTCAAATGGAACTTGTGTATTATAACGACCACAGAGTTTCACCCTCAAATTCTCTTCTAAAACCTTTCCTAAAATCTTCTTTCAAAATGTCTCTAACTGTTTCGCCGAAATAATCCCATAAAATGGATAAAACGGTTTCGCCCAAATAATCCCTAAACATAATTTCAGCGTGTTCCTTTTGTTTGGCATCTCTGCGCTAACGCATTTCAAATTTCTAGGAAACCCTTTCCTACGTTAATCTCTTCATCTCATAAATTTTCCTAGCTAAACTATTAGGGTTTCGTTAGAATATCAATTTATCTCTCCGACTTATCTCTCCGACTTAAATTTCTATCTCTTTAGACTCCCGCATAATTCCAAGATAACAAGTGATGTCATTTATAATTCCTGACACTAAAGATCAATGAAGCCCTATTTAAAAATAGAATATTAATTTTTCTCTCTGACCTAAAGAACGTTTATCCCTCAGACCTAAGATTAAAGAAGCCTTAGTGTTTCTTAATTTCCCCTTCGTGAATCAATAATTTCCCCTAGCGATTATGTAAATCAATTTTTCAGGTTAGGCTAGCCAAACAATCTCATAACATTCGCTTCGAGCATGTCCATTCTCTCTGACAACGAACAGACATAAAACAGGAACATAAATTGCTGTTGACATCCATAAATGTGACAAAGTTCCTGTTTTTTCATTCTCACTGACAAAAACCATGAAAACAGACATAAATGTGAGAAAGTTCATGTTTTTCAAATTCTCACTGACAAACACCATAAATCATCCATAATTTGATGTTGACATCCGAGAAAAACATCATATAAATCGTCCAACACACATAACCATTCATGAAAACAGACATAAATGTGAGAAAATTCATGTTTCTTCAAGTGAGAAAATTCCTGTTTTTTCATTCTCAGTGAGAAAACCATAAACCACGTGGTGGGGTCACGAGTTATATATAGGTATCTACTATCCATAACATGCAAAGATTTACACATAGTCATAAGTTAAACCTCACAAGCTGCAGGGAGAAAAACTGAGCTTGGGGCCTGAACTGCTTCAGCTCAGAAAAACATAAATGAACGGCAAAAACCTGATTGCATTGATTCGTGACGCCCTTTTTTGAGACAACAAAAACAGAACTCTTTTACAATATATGACCTTAGTATGCATGTATTTAAGCAAAAGAACCATTACAACAAAATTATGAGCTACATTAAGCTATGACGGATCAAAATTGAAAAACAAAAACATACAAACAAACATTCGACGAGATATTCAACATCTAGCAAATGCTGTCTAACGCATATGTTAGTAGTAAGCGTGTATAAGGTACTGGTCCCACATTGAATTACACATGGATATGTGTGCAGTTTAACCGGTACATTGGCTTGTCAGGGTCAGTCACCTATTACTATGAACGGTACTTGTCTTAGCAGACGGGTTTTTATGAGGTAACACGCATTTTTTTGGGGTCTAGGGTGTATAAGGTACAGATCCTACAAGCATAACCGGTACATTGGCTTGCCAGGGTCAGTCACCTATTACTATGAACGATACTTGTCTTAGCAGACGGGTTTTTATGAGGTAAAACTCTTTTTTTTTGGAGGTCAGTCGGTTAGAGAGAGTTGGCGGCTATAAGGCCATACGGAATCCCGGTCCTACATTCAATCCTACATTCACGCCTACATGAATATGCGTGTAGTTTAACCGGTACATTGGCTTGCCAGGGTCAGTCACCTATTACTACGAACGATACTTGCCCTACCAAACGGGTTTTCTAATGTGACAAGTTTCACGAGCACAAGAATATACAGTGCATTTTGAGGCACTTTCATCATAACGTGTTTTTTTTTTTTTTTTTTTTTTTTTACCAAAAACTAGAAATTGTCAAATTGGGTATTTAGGAATGATGTTGTAGGAAAAGTTGTCTATCACCCATGCATCATCCACTGTTCCATTTCTTTGAAGTATGTGCTATCAGACTGGTTTCTGATTTTTTGGACAATTGCCTTTAGTCAAGACTAGTTTGTTAGGAATGTGTCGTTGCTTTGGAAAAAAGGGGCATAAAGCTTTTTGTTTTTGATAAGAATTGCACAATGACTGTATCGTCTGACGTGGGCATTTTTTATGAGCCAATCAGAGGTTGTTCAATATACGGTAACTTGATTTGCGGTTGAGATTTGAATTATAGTAATTGTTATGTTATTTTCTTGCTTGTATAGGAATTCCCTTGTTATTTTCTTGCATGTATAGGAATTACAATGATATTTTATTCCGTGTATATTAATTCAATTGTTATATGGTTGCGTGCATAGGAATCCCATTGTTATTTGATTGCATGTATAGGAATTCCTATGTTATATGCTTGAGTGTATAGGAATTCCCAAGTTATTTGATTTAGTGTATAGGAAATCCCTTGTTATTTGATTGCATGTATATGAATTCCCGTGTTATTTGCTTGCGGGTAAAGGAATTCCCATGTTATTTGCTTGCATGTATAGGAATTCCCATGTTATTTGCTTGCGTGTATAGGAATTCCCATGTTATTTGCTTGCATGTATAGGAATTCCCATGATATTTTCTTGCGTGTATAGGAATTCCCATGTTATTTGCTTGCATGTATAGGAACTTCCATGTTATTTGCTTGCATGTATAGGAATTCCAACTTTATTTTGCTTGTGTGTATAGGAATTCCCATGTTATTTGCTTGCGTGTATAGGAATTCCCATGTTATTTGCTTGCATGTATAGGAATTCCCATGTTAATTGCTTGCGTGTATAGGAATTCCCATGCTATTTTAATGGCATATGTCCCCTCCCATGCTATTATAAGAGTTTCTGTCCCCTTCCTATGCTATTCCAGGAGCTTATGTTCCTTCCTATGCTATTATAAGAGCTTTTCCGTGTGGTTTTTCTTTACTTGGTACCCATTAAAAACAAAATTTTTGTGTTAAATAAGTAGTTCTTATATCTTTTGAAAGAGCTTTACGGGGTTTGAGAGACTCGATTGCCTGATTCCGTGTGGTTTTTCTTTACTTGGTGCCCATTAAAAACACAATTTTTGTGTTAAATAAGTAGTTCTTGTATCTTTTAAAAGAGCTTTACGGGGTTTGAGAGACTCGGTTGTCTGATTCCGTGTGATTTTTCTTTACTTGGTGCCCATTAAAAACGAAATTTTTGTGCTAAATAAGTAGTTTTTGTATCTTTTAAAAGAGCTTTAAGGGGTTTGACAGACTCAGTTGCCTGATTCCGTGTGGTTTTTCTTTACTTAGTGCTCATTAAAAACGAAGTTTTTGAGTTAAATAAGTAGTTTTTGTATCTTTTAAAATAGCTTTTAGGGGTTTGAGAGACTCTGTTGCTTGATTCCGTGTGGTTTTTCTCTACTTTTCGCTCATTAAAAATTAAGTTTTTGTGTTAAATAAGTAGTTCTTGTATCTTTTAAAAGAACTTTAAGGAGTATGAGAGACACGGTTGCCTGATTCCATGTGCTTTTTCTTTACATGTTGCACATTAAAAACAAATTTTAGACTGAAAAGTGTTTGATTGACAGAAGGATGTATTAGCATAGTTATAGTGGAGGGTGAGGTGCT
Organism: Artemia sp. Qi Xiang Cuo; assembly: GCF_049724085.1. Lineage (NCBI taxonomy): Eukaryota > Metazoa > Arthropoda > Branchiopoda > Anostraca > Artemiidae > Artemia > Artemia sp. Qi Xiang Cuo. The sequence goes on along the minus strand of NC_142809.1, from coordinate 12,071,390 downwards.
GGCGAAAAAACCTTGTGGAGGAGTTGAAATAAATTTTTTTTTAACAATAGAGTGCTGAAAAGTGTTTTGGGGGGGGGGGATCGGGTGATTGCCAGAAGGATGTATTAACGGAGTTATAGTGGAGGGCAAGTTGCTAGCCAAAACCCCGTGTGGATGAGTTAAAATAAAAAAATTTAACAAGAAATGGCTGAAAAGTGTTTTGGGGGAGATGGGTTGATTGGCAGAAGGATGTATTAGCGAAGTTAAAGTGGATGGTGAGTTGCTAGCGAAAATTCTAAGCTAATATGGGATTTTTGACCGTAAACTTTAGTTTTTTGTAAGAAAATTATGGAAAATACAATTCGTTGGTTCATAGGTGAAACTTAAGTCCAGGTATGGATCGAAAAATAAACTATTTCTGTATAATCTGAGCTAATAAGGGTTTTTGACCATAAACTCTAGTTTCATGTAAGAAAATTATGCAAAATACAATTCTCTCGTTCAAATGTGAAACTTAGGTCCATTCTCTGGTTCAAATGTGGAAAAACCCGTGTGAATGAGTTGAAATAAAAACTTTTTAACAAGAAATGACTGAAAAGTATACGGGGGAGATGGGTTGATTGGCAGAAGGATGTATTAGCGTAGTTATAGTGGAGGCCGAGTTTCTAGCAAAAAACCCGTGTGGATGAGTTGAAATAAAAAAATTTAACAAGAAATGGCTGAAAAGTGTTTTGGGGGAGATGGGTTGATTGGCAGAAGGATTATATCCTTCGCTATATTAGCGAAGTTATAGTGGAGGGCAAGTTGCTAGTGAAAAATCTAAGCTAATAAGGGATTTTGACCGTAAACTCTAGTTTTTTTGTAAGGAAATTATGGAAAATACAATTCGATTGTTCATAGGTGAAACTTAACTCCAGGTATGGATTGTAAAATAAACTATTTCTGTAAAATCTGAGCTAATAAAAGTTTTTGACCATAAACTCTAGTTTCCTGTAAGAAAATTATGGAAAATACAATTCTCTCTTTCAAATGTGAAACTTAGGTCAATTCTCTGGTTCAAATGTGAAACTTAAGTCGAGTTTAGGATACTCATAATAATGAGGACTGATGTTTCTAATTCAATATTTTTTTTCATAAAAACAAACTATTTTTTTTAAACTTAAAAAATTATTCAACTTTATTTTTTTTTACTTATCTTAAAATGACAAAATATGCTTACGGCTCTAACAATTGTACTCTGTGATTGGTCAGAGACACAATGTGGCTTTCCCACTGGTATTCTATGTCCGGATATCGACACTACCTAGTCTATTGCATGTACTAAATCAGTATTTTTTACGCAGTAGAACGATAAACACATAAGTCATATCTTTTAAAAAAGTGAAGATGGAGCATTTTAATAAAGTGTGCTCACATGTCAATGTTATTGTAGCATTGAATGCTGACAAGGAGAAGTATTTAAACTATGAAACAAGTAAAAATGGTAGCACAATTGGAAATGTATGTGTGCATTGTCATGACAGTAAGGAATTTAATTTCTTTGGAGTACCAAAAAACTTCAACTCTTCTTATGGTGGATATGCAAGAGTGAGATATCCAGAGATGATAGCACTAAAAAAAAATGCCAACATAAAAATAATAGTTGGTGAAGAGGGACATCTTCTTGCCAGTGCTTGTGGTAACATGCTACCTCTTGTTGCATCCCATCGTCAACTTTCGAGTATTAGCATTCAACTGAAGATCAAAAGAAGACATGCATACTCTTCTACTAATATCATAAACCTTATCTTGTCTACGTGTCGAAACTGTTACCTTTGTAAAAATAATGTTGTAATAGACAGTGAAATTGCCGGAAAAATAAAAAGGGCATTGGCAGAAAATATCACTAAGCAATATAAAGATGAATCGATGAAAAACAAAGTGCCAACAAACGTCACTACCATTAATCAAACAATTAATGAACCAAATAATAGCAAAGATGAAGTGCATATTGAACATGTGGATGACCCCCCATTAGAAATGTGTTCACATGCTAGTGTTATTGTAGCATTGAATGCTGACAAGGAGAAGTATTTGAACTATGAAACAAGTACAAGTGATAGCACTATCGGAAACGTATGCTTGCGTTGTCATGACACTATGGAATTAAATTTCTTTGGAGTACCAAAAAAATTCAATTATACAAATGGCGGATATGGGAAAGTATCATTTCCAGAGATGTTAGTACTCAAAGAGAATGCCAACATAAAAATAATAGTTGATGAAGAGGGGTATCTTCATGCTAGTGCAATAGGTAACATGCTACCTATTGATAGAACCTTTCCTCGGCTTTTAGGTATTAGCATTCAAATGAAAGCTAAGAGGAAAAGAAAGGCCTACTCTGCTACTAATATTATAAACCATATCTTGTCTACGTGCCGAAACTGTTACCTGTGTAAAAATAATGTGATAATAGACAGTGAAATTGCCAAAAAAATAAAAAGGGTATTGTCAGAAAATATCACTATGGAATATAAAGATGAAACGATGAAAAACAAAGCACCAGCAAACGTTACTGGCATTGATCAAACAGTCAATGAATCAAATAATACCAAAGACGAAAAGCATATTGAGCCTGTTCATGAGACACCAGTAAAAATTGTGTATGATTCAAAATGGAATAATGATTATTCTACTGATTACGAACCAAGAGAAGACAATAACTACAATATCAAGAGAGAACATGGTGAACTATTTTATGGAACAGATTCAAAATGTCCAAAGTTAATCATTGATATTAATAATGTATCATAATATATTTTTGTATTAATATTCTACATAACATTATTTCATTAAAAATATTACATTGTTATGTGTTCATTATTTTTTAGAGTAAGCACGATGTAGAAATTTAATTCAAGAAATTATGAAAAAATTCTCAGTAAGTAACAATTTCTTTCTTGAAGTCAACTCTTGGATACACAATACGGAAATTTCATTCAGTAAATTATGAAAAATTCTAAGCGATTAGCAAACTCTTTCCTGAAGTCAACTCTTGGATACACAATGCAGAAACTTCATTTAAGAAATTATAAAAAATTTTAAGTAAGTAGCCAATTCTTTCTTGAATTCGCCTCTTGGATAAACAAAAAAATTAATTTCGTTCAAGAAATTATGACAAAATTCCAAGTAATTAACAAACTCATTATTGTTTTCACGACTTAGATACACTATGTAGAAATTTAATTCAAGAAATTATGAAAAAATTCTCAGTAAGTAACAATTTCTTTCTTGAAGTCAACTCTTGGATACACAATACGGAAATTTCATTCAATAAATTATGAAAAAATTGTAAGCAAGTAACAAACTCTTTCCTGAAGTCACCTCTTGGATACACAATGCAGAAACTTCATTTAAGAAATTATCAAAAATTGTAAGTAAGTAGCAAATTCTTTCTTGAATTCGCCTCTTGGATAAACAAAAAAAAAAGTCATTTCATTCAAGAAATTATAAAAAAATTCTAAATAAGTAACAAATCCTTTCTTGAAATTACCTCATTGATACACGACACATAAAATTAATGTAGGAAATGATAATAAATAGTAAGTAGCAAATTCTTTCTTTAAATTACCTCCTGGACAAATAAAAAAGAAATTTAATTCCAGAACCTATGACAAACTTCTAAGTAAGTAACAAACTGTTTCTTGAATCCTCCTCCTGAATGCACAACACAGATATTTCATTTAAGAAATTACGAAAAAATTGTAAGCAAGTAACAAACTCTTTCTTGAATACACCTCGTGGATACACAATGCAGAAATTTCATTTAAGAAATTATCAAAAATTTTAAGTAATTATCAAATTCTTTCTCTAATTTGCCTCCTGGATCAATAAAAAAGACATTTCATTCAAGAAATTATGATAAAATTCTAAGTAAGTAACAAACCCTTTCTTGAAGTTACCTCATGGATACATAATGCAGAAATTTCATTTAAGAAATTATGAAAAAATTGTAAGCAAGTAACAAACTCTTTCCTGAAGTCACCTCGTGGATACACAATGCATAAATTTCATTATAGAAATTATGAAAAAATTGTAAGTAAGTAGCTAAAGCTGTCTCGAATTCACCTGTTTGATAAACAAAAAGACATTTAGTTCAAGAAAGTAAGACAAAATTCCTAGTAAATAAGAAACTCATTATTGTATTCACGACTTAGATTAACGATGTATAAATTTTATTCAATAAATTAGGAAAAAATTCTCAGTGAGTAACAATTTCTTTCTTAAAGTCAACTCTTCGATGTACAATACGGAAATTTCATTGAATAAATTATGAAAAAATTGTAAGCAAGTAACAAACTCTTTCCTGAAGTCACCTCTTGGATACACAATGCAGAAACTTCATTTAAGAAATTATCAAAAATTGTAAGTAAGTAGCAAATTCTTTTTTGAATTCGCCTCTTTGATAAACAAAAAAAGTCATTTCATTCAAGAAATTATGACAAAATTCTAAATAAGTAACAAATCCTTTCTTGAAGTTACCTCATGGATACACAACGCTTTATTGTTTTCACGACTTAGATACACGATGTAGAAATTTAATTCAAGAAATTATAAAAAAAAGGAAAGTAATTACAAACTCTTTATTGATTTTCACCTCTTGAATATAAAAAAAAAGACATTTCGTTCTAGAAATTATGACAAAATTCTAAGTAAGTAAAAAACTCATTCTTGAATTCGCCGTTTACATGCACAATACAGAAATTTCCTTCTATGGGACCTCTACACATGATTAAACACGTTTTGAAACTACATGCTATTTGCTTGCCTTTCCTTGACACCTTTCCAAACGAGCGGGGATTCCCCACTGGTTCCTACACATTGCAAAAAAGTGACGTCTCTGTGTCGTCTCTGTGATGACACACACATAGAGACGAGACACGCACAGACACGACACACAAACAGAGTCATAGTGAGAGATATCCAAAAAGTTGGGTTGATCTAGGTTCACTTAGAGTGGCGCGCCACTCTAAGTGAACCTAGATCAACCAACTTTGAATCTCTCTCACTATGACTCTGTTTGTGTGTCGTGTCTGTGCGTGTCTCGTCTCTATGTGTGTGTCATCACAGAGACGACACAGAGACGTTACTTTTGCAATGTGTAGGAACCAGTGGGGAATCCCCGCTCGTTTGGAAGGTGCCAAGAAAAGGCAAGCAAATAGTATGTAGTTTCAAAACGTGTTTAATCACGTGTAGAGGTCATTCCCATAGAATGAGAATTTCTTGTATTGTGCATGTAAACGGCGAATTCAAGAATGAGTTTTTACTTACTTAGAATTTTGTCATAATTTCTTGAATGAAATGTCTTTTTGTATTCAAGAGGTGAAAAT